>NW_009705685.1:85276-98786 GCF_000703405.1 Apaloderma vittatum | reverse complement strand
GCGCGACGGCGCCGCCTCGGGGCCTGTCGGTGCCGGGCGGGGGCGCTGGGATCTGCCCCTGCCTCTCCACACCGCAGGATGCACCGTTACGTAAAACGTGCCTTTTTTTTTTTTTTTCTTTTTGGCACTGTAGCCTCCTCTGTTTCAAGTCTGAACTCCTCTCCCTGGTCCCAAAGGCAGAGGAAGTCAATCAGCTGTTCAGTTTTCTCTTGGTTCTGTAGGCCCGAGTTCTCCTGGAGGGTCAGTGGTCTGCTCTCAGAAATCTGGAAGCATAACACTATATTTTCTGTTTGATCGCATAATTTCCGAAGAACTTTATAAATTGATGTAGATCCTTATTAATTTAATGACTCTAATTTGTAGTAAATTTTTTCATTGAGAGTCACCCTTCTCAGCTTCTTAAGTCATCCAGTAAACAGGGCTTCCACACAGTATCTATAGGGCATTTATTTTTTTATTTCCACACCAATTACACTGGTTAATAGTTAATAGTTGCCAGTAGCATGAAAAAAGTACTATGGTGTTTTGTGAAATGTAATATTCAATATATGTTGCCAAATAAAAGAAGCACATAATTTTTTTATTACCCTCACCACACAGGGCAGAATATATGAAACCCATCTTTTCAGGGCAGCTGGGAAATAAGGTGAATCTAGCTAGCTTTTTGGCTTAAGAAATACCTGTCTGACAAGGGTATTTGAATAAGAGTCTGTTGACATCAAACTATGCAGCAGTCAAATAGTTTTACTTACCAGACGCAATCTACGTGCAGTATAGGTTACTGGAGACACTGTGCTCAACCTTTTTAGAGTATATGTATTAATGCCTGGGCAAGAAGCCTTCCTAATTAAAATATGATATAGGTCCAGCGGTAAATATATTAAAGGCTGGAAAGATTGAAAATAAGTGGCAAAGAATATAAGTGATGAGATTTGAAGAGTTATACACTGATAAGCAAAATGTCAGCTAGTATACATGTATGGCCAATAGCTTAAAGATACTAGGAAGGAATTTTTAGCTGGATTAGTGAGAAAAAAACAGATAAGATGCAGACTATTTAGTAGATAAAGATATTGAAACTTTGCAGCTAGAGCTGTATAGAAAAAGTAGATGTGTTTCTTAAGTTTGAGGCATTTTTGTACTTGAACTCAGTATAAACACCTAGTCATCCTCCATTTGCTGTGCTAATCAGACTACTGGTGATGAACACTGCACTCAGTAGTTAATATTTGCAGTATTTAAATTCAGCCACACGTAAGCAAAAGAGCTAGGAGACATATGTAACAAAGTGATGTACTTTATATGGTTTGTTGGGCAGGCATTTTGTTTGCATTGGTTCTTTTGTTAAGTTTTTATCCAAGGAAAAAGAAGGCTGCAAAGGAAGGCAGTTCAAGGAGACTAACGAGTACACATCTGCCTTCTGAAGCGCTACTGAACTGTGGCAACCTTTTAAGTTACAATACAATGATAGCGTTAGAAATATAGCAGTAAGAAATCTATGTAGAAAAAATAGCTACTGATTTTGTGGATCTTAAAGAATATGTAATCGTGCTATTGGGAAGACTGAAGGCAACACAGAATGACAGTACTATTGCCTTTTTTGAGATAATTCAGTCTGTTTTCATAAGAAAAGACCTAAGTAAAATAACTATTTATAAAATGAAAATCATGTGTGCGGTTTGCATTTCATAGCCTTTGCTGGATTCTTTGTAATAAAGGATTTAAATGTTGCTACATTGATGGCGTTAACTGCCTTAAAATCTGATCACAAGTTACATTCATGGTATGTATCACGCGTGCTCGCAGTGAACAAAGGCCGGCATAAACCCACTACAGAGTCACATCCTTTCTTGCCTGCCTTCCCTGCCTCTGCCCCACTGAGTATGAGCACATTTAAGTCTGACATGGACTTGCACATGAAGTGGGAATTCAGCCACCCTGAACTGAAAGCCTGGAGACACACCACACTGCTGGTTACTTTCCCACCTGGTGTAATAACTGGGAGCTTGGTGCTGGTGTGCTGAGATGTCACGCTTTCCTGGCAAGCCTGCTGTGGAATTTGTCCTTTCCTGCACTGTAATAAAAGAAGCTAGGGAGGAGACAGGGAATTAAAGTGTAAAGTTCAAATTTCCTGAAGTATTTACTTGACACATCTAGGGGCATAGAAAGTAGAGAATAGGTATATTACTTAAGGAGAGGCAAAATATAATCTCCTTACCCTTTTAATTGCCATAATTTAAGAGGCATAAATTCAAACATTGGGAAGGTAAATATAATACAGACTAGAAGTATTTAATATAATGACTCACTCAGTGCCCAGAATGAATGGTTGTCCACTGTTCTGCTTTTTCTTCTTTTTGTCATCACACTTTCTTTTTCTGTTTACTGCACATTATTTATACTCAGTTCTGCATCCAGTTATTTTGTGCAAGGATTTTCTGTAATAGCCAAGTTTTACATTGGAATCATCAAATAATGTATGTGCAAGGATAGGGGATGGGAGGAACTTTATAGATAAAGAGAACATGGAGATTAAAATTTTCTATAGATTTTGATTGTCCAGTTTGAGCTACCTCAACTTTCTGCAACCCTGTCTGACTTCCAAACTCCAGCTCCACCCTCTTTAACAGATGGTTAAGTGGTGACCAACTTCTTTACTCTATAGTCCTTCCCTTCTTTGTTTCCTCTGTGTTCAGGATTGTGGGAATTCTTCATTAGTCACTGGGCATCAGCAAGGTCCAAGGTCTGCTGAAGGTCTAAGACAAAATAACCTGAATTGTGAATGGTGCAGCTACTGGGGTTTTGATATTGAGATTTTTGGGGCTAACAACCAGCTTTTATTCAATACAGTACAATAACACTATTTACCACATCACTTTCATTGTAAATACAGCAGTTTGTGCATTCCCTAGGCATGAGTTCTTTGCAGAACTGAAGCTAAAGCGCAGTTTTTCAGTAACAACATTAATTTCTAAGATCTCACAGCTTACAGTTGGATGATTCGCAAGACAATCTTTAACTAAAGTTATAATTACAATATAAAGATATTTGAAGATAACAGTGATGCATGCCTGGGACTTGGAAAAGACATTTACAATTCTGCTTACTTTGCATATCACTTTACAACTGATTGTTATTCCTTCACCATGCACCTTACTTCAAAACCTTCAGTACTGAAAACCTGGATAATTTAAAACAAATTGATGAGAACTAGAGCAAGTCATGCAAGCCCCTTTAATCCTTTGGTTGAATAACATGGGGTCAGGCTCCAGATCTGCTCTGGTTTTGCCAGAGGTCACAGTATGAAAATGAACTGTGTATAAATGATTGTGGCACAGAACAAGTTCAGCAACAAGGTGTCTGATTCCCTCTGTACAGCACATTTTGCAATAGTATGTGTCAGCATATATGTTCTGATATAAATCAGAATATATATTATGCTGCTTTACCTTCCGATAGGGTAGGACTCAGCTGTGCTGGCTGGGAGATAAGCATTAGCTTGTAAAACTCGCAGGTGCAGATAGAAAGAAAGTGCTGTGAAGCCTGTTTCTTCTGAAATAGCGTCGTGGGTATCCATAGCTGTGAGAGAGCATTCCTGGTTCCCTCTTTTCTGACCAATTTAATTAATAACATGTGACCATCTAATGAAAAATGGACAAATAGTCCAGGAGGCCAAGCCTGAAATGTGTAGTCTGTGTGCTAAGGAAAAAGATCCTACTTGTTTATTCTCTTGATTAAATTTTTGGTTTCACAGTAGCTTTATTTTAATATGTGAGGGAAAGGATGTTATTTTACAAAATTCCCTTGAGCTAGGAATTTAAAGGATGACTTGTTCCCAGGTAGCGTAAAATGCATTTCTGCCCCTTTGTGGGTGAAACCCCTAAGTATTAGGGATTATTTATGCATTAGGTATGCAAAAAATGGTGGTGTGCTGTTCTCCCCGCCGTGTTTTGCAGTGAGCTCAGTTCTGCCAAATGATCCAGTTGAAGAATTTAGGAATTATGCAGTGTTTGAGTAGCGGAATGGTTCCTGCTCGGTCCCCATGTGTTGCCAGGTCTAGTCGAGAGGTGGCATCCCTGCCCAAAACAGGGAGGTTGGACTAGATGATCTCTAAGGTCCCTTCCAGCCTAGGCCATTCTATGATTCTATGATTCTATGAAATAAGCTCATAACTGGTTAGTCAGACAAGGGGCAATACTTCTGGGCAGAAAACCACTATGCAGAGCATAGAAATGGTGATTCAGGTGTATAAAATCTGTGATTATAACCCGTTAGGTGTCTGATGTCCATTTGGGCAATCATTCTTACCTCCTAGGCTTCTGGAAAATCTAAGCAGATAGCGTTTATTCTGTCCATGTCTAGTGCTTGAACTGACACCACTGCAGTGCTACCAGAATTCATCTTCATTTGCTGATGTGTAATTTCCATAATCAATGAGAGTGGCAGAGTTACTGGAGAAATGTCTTGGGCTGTTTTGCATGTGACTCACATAGTAGAAGTGGCATGCACATAAACAACTCCAGGAAAAGTAAGTTTATTTTTTATTTTCTTGTTTAAGTTCCCTACTGTCACAAATGATGCAAGGGAGTTTCTAGCATTTGGGGAAATCACAAGTTTCAGCACGCCTGAAAAGAAAAATCACTTTCCTGATCATGATGTCTCCTCTTGGTGCCTGTTCTGGTAACTGTTTCTGTTACTACGTGGAGTGTATGTTGAAAATTCTGCAAATCTTGCAACACACATCCCCAAGCAGCCAGAATGAGATGGATTTGTAGTTCCTGTCACAGAATTTTATCATACTTGAGTACACTCCTAACGCTATACCAGTGAACAGAAAATTTCTTCGACTAGCTGTGGCTCTTATAAATATTTTTTCTCACGTGCATAATCCATGCTCTTTCTCTTGTTCCTCATATTAGCTTTTTTGTTCAATTTGTTTCGTTTACGACCTCTCCGAGTTGAAGGAATCAGCCTATTGCTGTCCCAAAAAATGGCCACCAGATGTCACGCTGGTACTTCTAATACGGGCACATCAGCCCACACTTGATGGCTTTCTAACCCGTGCCCGGTTTTTACCGCACACAAGTTTTAAGCTCAGCCAAAGGTAGAAAAGGAACCCACCTAGGAAGGCCTCAGGTACCTGCAGCTGGAACAGCAGCTCCTTGGGTCTCAGGGGTGAGCTCTAATAGGAGCTGCAATATCCCCGAGCCATTTTGCATGCCAAACTCCTTTTTAAAAATGACTAACAGTGGTTTAGGAGTTTGTAATGGGAAAAAAAAATAGCGTAGGTGCATGAAAATTTTTTTGGAAATCCACTCTTTTTTTTTTTTGTGCTAATATCTATATGCTTGATTTTGATAGTTCTAAATAACTAGATTGGTTAAGCAGTGTAATTTCTGAATTTATCTATAAGGCTGCCACTTAAAGCATTCCATTTTGCCATATTTTACAGGAACTAGATCACAGGGAACATTTGTTCTCCCTCTGTTGGGAGTAAAAATCTTTTTGTCCACCTAGAATGAGTGAGCATTCCCCACAAGTCAAGTCAGAAATTATTAGTCGGATATGTGTAACAATGTATCAAACCAGTCATATTTGGTGCACTGAGCTTCAGAACGTAGTATCATAGCTACCAGGACTGCTCATGCTATGTAGATTGTTCCTATTTCAGGTTTGTCATATGTCTTGTACACTTTTATTTGTTGCCATATTGATACTTCTTTCTTGTGCAGTCCTGTAGATGTTTCTTCCTTATTCTTTCACTAAAATGAGGAGGCTGAGGAGGGATCTCATCATGCTCTACAATTGCTTGAAAGGACATTGTAGAGAGGTTGGTGCTGGTCTCTTCTCACAGGTAATTAGGGACAGAACCAGGGGGAATGGTTGCAAGTTGCAACAGGGCAAATTTAGGCTGGACATTAGGAAGAAATTCTTCACAGAAAGAGTGGTCAGACACTGGAATAGACTGCCTAGGGAGATGGTTGAGTTGCCATCCCTGGATGTGTTCAAGTGTCGTTTAGATGGGGTGTTGAGTGATATGGTCTAGGGGTGAACTTGTAATGTAGGGTTAATGATTGGACTCGATGATCCCAAGGGTCTTTTCCAACCTGAAATGTTCTGTGATTCTATGATTCTAAGGGCTCTGTATCACCTCTTAGTAAAAAAAAAGCAAAAGAGACCAAATGGGCTGTCAGTTGCTCTGCTCTGCTTCAAAAAGTTTAGGGTCTCTAATTATTAAAAGATACAAAACTTTTTTTTTTTCTGTTCTGATAACTGTATATTGTCATAAACAATACATATTTTTATATCATCTACCTGCTCCAGGAACTTTACAGATGCTAATAATCACTTGCTGGTTTGCATTTGTTTTGTGCATGCTGCATGTGTTACATCCAGGAATTAATCGGCTTTGGGATATCTAACAGTACTCTGCAAATTTACAGCAAAGCTTTCTCTTTGAGTGCTATTTAAGCAAAAGTTAGAGCAATCAGCTGGTGGCAGCAAATACACACAAAAAAGGCTTTTTGAAGTTCTGAGCTGCTCTCAGATGTGGGAGCTCAGTGTGGGTAATGTCTGTCCATGGGTGGGCTCCCATGCCTCAATAAAGCCCTTGTAAAGCCAGCAAAGCTGTAGATAAGCACAGTCATCTCCACACTCTTCTGGATTAGGATGTTTGTATAGCTCTTTGAAGATGTTCCCATGCTTTCCTCTTTCTGCTTTCATCCACCGGTTTTGTGTCTTTGTTAATTTCTGTTGGTTTTCATCACATTTTGTGTTAGCTATTATCTATTTTGGCTTTCCGAGGATTTAGCTTAAGCATAATACCTCCAAATCTAACATGACAAAGCATTGCCAGCCTGTCATATCTATTTTTCACACACACACTTCACAAAATTTGTAAAAATTGGTGTTCTCATCATGTTCTAGATTGGAGGCTAATGAAAATGTTAAAGATTGGGAGAAAACCTCTAAAAGCCATGGCCTAATAAACCCATGAACATATTTAAGGCAGAGCCAACTGTATAGTTGTTCTGGCACATAAGATGGCTACATGATAGTCCATGATCATCATTATCATGGATTTAAGGGGCCTCAGTTCCTCACTGGTGGTGGGCACAGTGAGTTATAACTGCATAGTCCTATTTTGCATAAGAACTTACAGGAACGCAAAGGCTGAGGCAGGGGACACTCTTGTGCAGCTCTCTGCTGAAAACCTGCTTGCGAGAGAAGGTCACAGATACCTATCTTCATGCTTATAGAAGTGTCCAGGCTTTTTCCATCTGAGAAGTAAATAAGGCTGCTTTCTCTGCAGGCTTGCTTTCCGTAAGAAGTGAGTGGGCAGAGAGGGAGTGAAACTGGAGTACGGATTAAATGCTTTATATTGTTTCCTTCATGAACTCTGTTAATAAAACTAGTCAGAAAGCAATTCTCTGCAAACATTACCCTCTTTCTCTCTGGAATAAAACATGAAGGCATGTTAAGGGGGGGTGTTGTTGTCCTGTCTGAAAGATGTGATTTTAAAAGTTTTCGGTGTAGATACACATTAGGTATGTATATGTATCTCTTTGTACCCAAAGAGAGGGAGTTGATTTTCTTCTGATACAACAGTTAGAGCTCAGGGTGTCAACAGTGGTCAGATGCCTCTGCTTGTGTCTAACTTTGAAAACTTCTCTTTACCCTCCCTGTAAACAAGACTTTTTTTTTTTTCTCTCTGAGTCTTTCCACTTATTTAATTTGTAAAATCTTTAGGTAGAACTTCTATAATTCAACTAATTACAGCATGAATATTCAACAGAAGTAATCTTATTTAATCATATATTACATCCAAGACGGGGATTTAAGGCACATTCACAGAATGCATTAACACTGCGCCTAGTTCTTGCACCATGATGCCTTTTTAACTTGCTGCTTCTGCCATAGTTAACAGCTTGAATTTAATTAGTTTATTTTATTATTATGTATTTTCTAAAAACTAAACGTCCCTACTTAGGAAGTTGTTGTTACTGTTTTTTTTCTACTAAATTTATTTTTACTGTTTTTCCTTGCACAACTGTGACAGAAACAGTGTTTGGACTGATCACTGAAACTTCAGATAGCTAAGGGGAAAATCCATGGCTCTTTATTTTTATATACTCTGTGCTTGTGCTAGAGTGACCTACTTAAGAAACTCTTCACTTTTTTTTTGTTTGTTTCATAACTGTGTGGGGAAGGAAGCAGATGATGAAACAGCATGATCGTTTTTTCATTTGTTTGGTTTTAGGAACTCTCAGTATAATAAGCAAAAGGAACGCAAGTGGTGGCGTTCACACACTCATTCCCACATTTTAAAGTGTAAACAAGCATTTTGCAATGTACTGTAACTTTCCCCACTACACAGGCAATCGACATTTCATCTAACACTGGTGTCCCTATGCTAAACTCGGTGACGAGCTTGACTAAAGCATCCACACCATCATGCACATTTGATCTAATGTTTGCAAGGGACAGTGAATCCACCCGTGCTAATGGTCACCTGATAACATGAGGGTAATTATTCTTACTGGTTTTGTCTTCAAGGCACAGCCAGAAGGTTTTTAATCTGAATTAGTATGGCTATACTTCCAAGCATTTTTGTTGTATCTTTCTCGTGCTGGGATAATGACATTTGATACTGGTGCTTTGTCTCTCTAATGGTTCTAGTACTTCTCCTAACCTAGGCATTTACAGCTTATTAGTCTTCATGTTCTTTTCTTTGGAAAGTGAAGTTGTAATGGAGCCATATATTTCCTTCTGTGTGTTTTCTGAAAATAAGTGCAACAGCATCAAATGTCAAATAGCTAAACCTGGGAACAAATTTCTTTACTGTCAGCCTCTGGGTAAAGTGGTTTAAACAGAGCTGCACCTTTAAACCAAGTCAAAGCTGCCAAAGTGCACTTGTGGTTTTATCTGAAGCTTCTGTGACACTCCCTGTACGCTTCTCTCACACCTGCTGCTCTGGTAAACAATGCCGGAGTTGCGTTTTTGTACGGCTTGTACTTTTTCTTGTGCTGTTTCATGAAAGAGCTGAGCTGCTTTTTGCCATTTCTCCGGTTACTGGATTGTGAAATTTCATCAGTAGGATAGTGACCTGGATATATTTCACCGTATGCATCTCTGGTTTTGATAAATTAATTAAATTCCTATAATGTGTAAATATAAGGAACATTTCCACATTCTTGCATAATATTTGGTGTAATGAGCTTTTCCCCAGAGTCTTCCTTGTCCCTTTCACAGTGTGAAACAGTATGCAGCCACTGCTCTCTGCAGCAGCCGATCTGAAAATCACAAGACTGTGTGAAGTCTTTCTCCTGTCCTTCCCTTCCTACTCCCCTAGCAGATTTGAGCACGGTTCATAACTCTTTCTAGTAGGCCCTCTGTGAATGGTTTTCAGGCAGCATTTTCCAGGCAACATCTCCTTGGGCTGGAAGTGTTGCATTCAGTCTGTGTTCCTCTGCAAGGACCTTCTGCAGAGCTGGAGTCAGCGGTGCCATGGCTGAAAGTGCACTCGATTCATCGAAATGCTTCCCTGTGTATCTGTCCTCATTGCTCATAAGGATTTCCAGGCTAATATAGCACATTTCCTCAGCAATGATTTTAGGTTTCTTTAGACTTGATATATGTAAAGGTGGACCTGCAAGTAGTTCTGGAGAAACCCCCTAGAAACCTGCTTATGTGGTAGTTGTTCTCCGTGTGAATTTACCAGAGTACGCTACAAAAACGGTAATCTAAATGTGTTCACAGTGTTATTAATAAATTTTTATTAATATTTGTGCTTTTTGTGAAATAATTTTTAAAGTTTGAGGTTATCTGTATGATTTAATATTTTAATATTTTTACTTTATTTAGGTTTTGTAATTTTCAAATAAAAAATTGTAATTGGAAATACCTTGAATATTGAATTGTCTTCATCAAGAGGCTTTACTGTGTGGTTGTATTTCCACATATACAGTAGGACCACTACGATTTATATGTCTCCATAAAAAATGTGTGTGTATATATCTATACATATATAACTTTTTCTTCTTACATCTGAGCTGCTTCTTTGGGGGAAATATATATATGTGTTCCATTAGGCATTCTGGACATTTCAGGTAAGTCATGGAAGTCGTAAATTATGTTGGCTGAATACTACAGTTAAAAAAAAAAATCAGGCTATGTATATATATTATATATATTATTGTTATATATATTGAAGTGAGGGTAATCAGCTGTCAAAATATTTTGCCAAAAGTTGTGGTGAGTTTTCTAATGTTTAAATCCAGTTGAGCAGTTCTTTCAGTATGTCTTTAATTCAGGAATTTTCAGCCCATTTTAATGGATTACTTGCTAGCAATAACAAATGGTAACTAGAATAAAAACTGCATGTTGGCAGGAAGCTTAAACTTTACAGCAATCTGCAATACCACTGAAAAATTTGTATGGGTTGTGAACTGAAAAATATGACAACTCCTGATAATTCGGAAAGGAATTAAGTCAGGCAGTGTCTACAGCCCATGTTCTGCAGCAAGAGAGAATAGGTAATCACAAGGTTGCCTTCTGGCTCTCTAATCTGTAAAGCTCCTCATAATTAGAGAACTATCCTCAGCTTCAGGAAACCTGCATCCAGTTCGTCTTTGCCTCTGACTTCCTACGTGATGTTGTGTGAGTCACTGGCATAGGGATCATTAAAGAAACTTGGGATATGTCTGTGATGACAGTTAAGTGTGAATCCAAGTGTCAGCTTCTTTCTAAAAGACAGGGAAGATGGCTTTGCCAGGAAATGTGAGTGTTTGTTTAAAGAAGAGATGCTAGAATATATTCAGTGATTCAAGTGTTCAGTGATGCTTGGGTGTTCAGTATTGTCCCAAAAGTTACCACATAGCTACACAAGTCACCCCTCTCAGACTTCTGTAAGTGCCCAGGAGGAATCTCTCAGGCCCTGAAAAGGTTTAGTATCTTAAATTGTTGGATTTATTTATCATCTCAACAATGCTAGGCAGGCTTGATAGTAAAACAAGACTGGAGTTTCTGCAGTGTGACTTGAAGTTTGACCTTTAGGCCAATCCAATTAAAGACGGGATTTGGTTTCCAATCTTTACTTATGAGACTGGAAAACAGGAGCTACAATCAAAACAAACAAACTATAATCCTGCCTGTATTTAACATAATTCCCTGCAATTACTTCTGCATCCATCCCCTCTAATTGCATGGGCTGGTTCTGAGGGAGGGAGATGCCACCTTTGTTCTGTCCCAGGGCTTCCAAAGCTCTGGTTCATCGCTAGCCAGGTGGGAAGGGGGAAGGTGCCCCATCCCCTCCTGCCTCCCAGGGACTACCTGTCCGGCACCTCCTCAGGCTCTGTTCACCCCGTCCAGTTCTCATTTATCTTCACTGAGTATTACAGAGTTTCCTTTGATTCAAGTTTTCATGCCATGTTAATGGTTTAACCTTTCTTCACCGAGATCCTGTGTCTGGTTTTGCTTCAGTTCCTTAATGATAAAATTAACATGGTGGTGTCTTCCAGTGATACACAGCAGGCCATTAAGCAGCCTCTGTCCTGTATCTAGCCAGCTGGACATAGGAATCTTTCCTGATTCTTTTCCCCTTTTTCTAGCTATATTCACTATTAAGCCATTTAAGTCCTGTGCCTGATGCGCAGCTGGGTTTACTATTACTGCTGCTCAATAGTGAGTGGTTTGGTGTGGAGTGACAGCTGCCTTTGGAAAGGTTGTTGTAAAGGCTGAGAAAATAGTCTGATTTGTACCAGTTTGGACTGGGGAAAGAAGGCTATAGTGGGGTCTTAAAACAAGGGCTGCCAAGATCAAACTTGTAATTAAATTATTTATAAGGCACTGAAATAATTGGTACCATGCAACCGAAAATGTGTGACATTTTCTGTCATGGAGCTAGTAGGAAAGAAGAAAAAATATGTTTTTTTTCCTTTTTTCCCCTACTCTCTCTCATTCTAATATTTTTTACTTTCATTCCATAAACTTTTCTTCAGAATTCTTCTTTTAAAATACCTCCTTCCTTCTATGCCATCATGCAGTCATAAATAATGCCCCAAACATGCCTGTTTGGGGCATTCTGTTTTGGTCTGGTGGTATTCAGCCACCTGTGTCCTTCAATGGTAAACATATTACAATAACTTATATTTTTTTCATTTTTCATTTTTCTGTTTTCTGAAGTCTCTAAAGAGAGAGATTTGTAGAGACTACACTTTCTCATCTTCCATAAAACTGAGGGGAAAAAAAGGGTAATTAATTAGGAAAGGCCACTGCACTGATGTTTAATAGCTTGAGTCTCCTGATTGTGGTTAAGCGTTCCCTAGATTAAATCTGAGCAAGTGTGAAGAAAAGCTATTACAATGAAGGGGCTGTATTTGAATGAATCTCAAGCAAATCTGGATGTGGAAGCAAAGAGACAGGAGTAAAGGATGTGTGTGAAGCCATATAATCAACAAAATGCCACTTCAGTTTTACAGCATTTGGAGGCATTAGCTAAGTTTCCAGAAATTCTTTGAGGTCTGTGCATGTCCTCTCAGGGTTCTGCAGTGTATTTTTTTGTAGCACTGAGATTCCTTATAAGAAAGTGATATGTCAGGGGTCTAGTCTTGTCAGAGCTAATATTTATGCCAATTCTGGATTACCAAATTAAAGAATAGTAAATTAAGGTGACGTGCAACAGTAAGAGATGCACAGTTTTTCTTACCATGATGATACATTAAAAAAAATAAATCTTGAGGTATATCGACTTCCTCTAGGGAGCAAATAATTCATATTAATTTCAGGAATTAGAGATACAAATGGAAATCCACAATGGAAACATATATAAAGTAGAGGAAAAAGAGAGTCTCTGTAAGAGAGAAAAGCTTCCACAGTGTGTGGAAGAGAAGCTGTGTATAGGCTATCGTGGAAAGACCAAAGATTTATTAAAATCATAGTATGGAAGAGCAGCCAAACATGGGTTACATAGTTCCTGTGAGCGTTCATACTAATCACCAGTTCATTATCTGAACCACACAACCGGTGTTGGAGACTAGACATGTTCTTGTAAAATCTTGTGTCTGATGGGAGGTAGCAAGAGCGAAGCCACAAAAACCTGACATGCTGCAAATATCCATGTAACCATTTATTTAAAAAGCTGTAATTTATGTTTTTGAAGTAGATTTGAGAGTCTGTGCTTCCTACAGAAATTCTTAGAATGACACTAGGTACTTGTGCACATAAAGGCCCTTTTTGGCTTCTGAGAACCATATGGAAAATACCCTTTCCAAAATTCATTTCATGATCCTTCTGATGTCCTCCCTGACTAGGCTTTGTCAGTATATAAAATAAAACAAAACAAAACAAACCCAAAACCCGAAGAGCTCAGCCATGAGAAATGTATGCAAGCTACCAACAGTTTTCATAGCAGTGGTTGTTTCTTAAAAATATTTTTTCAAAAATATTTATTTCAAAATATTGCCATTGAATGCTTTTAGTTTAACTGTCATGTAAGATTACTGAAGAAATT
>NW_009705685.1:68314-85245 GCF_000703405.1 Apaloderma vittatum | reverse complement strand
CTACAATGTTCAAGAAATAAATACGCAAATTTGTGAGGCAAAATACTCCCCAGCTGCCCAGGAAAAAAAATCCCTCTCTTAGACTGGAAAAACAAGTGCTGCTGGAGATCTGACCTGTTATCTACTGAAGTCAACAAAGCGCCTGCTGCTGATTTCAGATGCAATGGCTTTGGATCAGCTCTTCTGAGCTGCTGCACGCACCCCATGCAAACAAACAGCATTGTCTGCTCAGCTTGTACACAGCAGATATTGGTATTTTATTCTTGGAGTAAACAGCAAATTGCAAATCGTACCTAGCTGCTCGGCTTTTTCAGTAAATCTCTGCATTTTACTGTAACAAAGCAATGTGGTATTAGTCCCCAAAGAGATTCTTTTATCTTTCCTGAAGAAACTGTAGTCCTGTGCGTGTTTGAGACTATGGTTTAGTAGTGAGTGAATATACAGGAGGTGTTCAGTCAGGTCACAGTTACACTGCATTAATTCTTGGTGAGGGCAAAGAAGACCTGGTTTGGCCTGTCCTTCTCTAACATAAGGCAGCCAGAAGTACATAGGAGCCTGTGTGCTGCGAGGGAAGGGAGCAGATCATTTGCAATATTTGTATTTCATAAAGCATAACTTTGAAATGGATGTTACTTGCCATGGCTGTTGCAGTTTAAACTCCAGCCCATCAGTTCTGCTGTGAGAGAGAGAAAAGGGTGGTTTCCAGATCTGTATCTGGATAGGCAGAAACCCAAGAAATGCTTTAAAAAACAAAAAACCACCAATCTGTATCAATGCCTTTAAACTGTTACTATTTGTAATAACATAAATCTGGAGTAACTCTGTGACTAAGGCCAGAATTTGTCTCCAAAATGGCACATCTAGAGGATATTAATTCAGGCTACTGCTACTTATTTTCTGCTCCATCTGTCCCTTTCTCTTCTACCTATATATACACACAAAATCTCTCTTGTTCGTTTTTGCTGCTGCTTCTGCCTCTCTCTCCTCTTCTTTAGGGAGCTGTTAGAGGCATCATCACCACTGTGTTGCCACTTAGGCCCTTTGAGCCCTTACCTGATCCCTTCTGCAGTAAATGATTCTGTAAGCTTAACATAGAAAATCTTGAAGGAATCTTAAAATGGAGTGCTATTCTATCATGGTATAGGTCAAGTAAGACGTCCATCTAGGTCTATATCAACATATATATGTCAGCTTATGACGTGCCAAGTATGATATATGTGCCAGTACTGTAAGAGTAAGAGTAACAGTACAAGTAAGAGTACTTGGTGCCAGAATTATTTCTAAAACATCTGGCTCCATCAATCACTGATATCCCAGGCTCCTTTACCATTCTTTTTGTGTATTAAGAACCTCTGTGGGCCAGAGGATGACATGAAGAAAGATATTGTTCAGATAGTTGCTTTTTGCTTGGTTTTGTGTTAAATCTGCTTGATAGTAAGTGTTTGAAAGTCAGGTTAGCTATACTAGTTAGCATGTTCATACTTTCCTATTTGTGAGCATTTACCCTCTCTATGGACAGGGAGGAGAGAAACAGAAACACAAAAGATAGTAAGCAAGCCTGTTCCTATAAAAACAAACACATTTTGCCTTCTCTTTATTTTCCCATGTGAAGAAGGCTGTCAGAACCTCTGTTTGCAATTTAAAGGAGGTCACCACCCAGATGGATCCTGTTTTTCCACAATAATGTCAACCTACTTTGATGGCTAAGCAAAGATCTGCTTATGTGAGCATCCAAGGAGCAAACAAAGCTGGGGGAAGGTGAGCCCAGGCAGCTGGCTGAAGACAGGATCCCATTTTATTCCTTGCCCCAAGGCCTTCCAACATCTTTGTGCAACAGACCATACCAGCAGCTGCATCGTATCAAAAGAGGTTCAAGAAATGAAAACTGAGATCAACATTGGAAAAAAAAATCTTTATTGTGGTTGATATATGTATATTTTCATAGAATATTTGTAATATTGCATTCAAAGGCTTATTTTCTGAAACATCAACCATATTATCTTCACAAGATATAACCATGACACATAATACAACCCCTGATATAATAGGATTTTCCTTCAGTTTCACTCACTGCTTACACAAAAATATCATGACCACTTTTTGCCTATACTTGAGAAGCTTAGGCTTGTATCTTGCATCTTTCTGCCTTTTGTTCTCTCCTCCATTCCCTTGCCACCTGAGTTTCTGATACAACTTTATAAGCAATAATTCAGTAATCCATGGCCCGTATACTTTGAAGATCAGAATACCTGTACACAAACCAAACAAATCTTACTCAACTGTCCCTAAGGTATGAATGTAGGTCTCTTTTGGATCAGATGTTGATGGAAGATAAACTAATGCTGGGAGGATGAGAGCCCTTCCCCAGCCTGCATCCATCCTGCGCACCCATTCTGTGACTGCTGGTGGCTTCTGGGGGTGGCAGCAGGGTGTGTGTTCATGCACGTGTGCCCATGGATCTGTGTGGAGATGTGTGGGTGCAGGTAGACCTGAGTTCCAGTGGGCAGGATAGGGAAGAGGATCAGGTGCCACCTAACACCAAAGGTTACTTGGGTTTTGCCCAGCCCCAGGGGAGGTTTGGAATGACAGAAGAGGGACATGGAGCACCACTTACTTCTGTCATACCCTTCTTAGGAATGGAGGGAGATTATACTGGGCAAAAGAAAGGGCCTGTACCTGTGTGGAAACATGCCTGGGGTGCTGGAACTCATTGGTTTCATTTGGTTTATATTTTAAGCTTGTCATTGAAGTGGCTTTATTTTTGCTCAGGGCCTGACGAAGTTTTCTCTTTTTCTCTCACTCTCCAGATAAAGGAAGCCCAGGACTTCATTTCGATATACCTTGGTAATATTTTTTTCCCTTCTTTTCAATAATACGGTTTAGTCTTTTATACAGCAGACTTGTTGATAATGTAATTTGACTGTTCTGAGTATTGAGGATTCCTCTCCCAGCCCTGTCGAATTCGTGTGAGAGGTTTGTCTAGACAAGGAAATATCAACACAAATTTGACAACAAGTACGATGCACGGAATGATGAGGGAGAGCATATAAGCGTGTGGAAGATACCATCTGTACGATGATGGGTACAGGAACCACTTTCCACCGTAAACCAGCGTGTGTGCAGTGCACAAAATCAGTGACAGATATCCCAGTTTGGACTAGAGGACAAAGGAAATAAAGAAGTGGAGGTTAAAAAAGTAAATTAAACAAGAAGAAATGCAATTTACAGGACACAGTAAGCTTAGTGGAATGTGCCAACATTGGAATTAGCTGGGGAGTTCTGAAATGAAACTGTTTTATATAATGTAAAGGATCGTATTGTTTTTGATAAAGATTCATTCAAATGGATCTATGTGGCACACTTCTTTTTTTTTTTTTCCATCAACAATCTTGGTAATTTTTGCCAGCTCATACATGATGCTTAGTGGTTGTCATATTTGTGCAAATGCAGAGAAAAGGCTGAAATCCAGCGGAGAGATCCAAGCTTTTGTATGCTCTAGTGCTAATCCATCCAGAACTACATACTGTGCAAGTTTTTTGCCTTGATAAAACATTCATTGATAATAATTTCCCTTTGCCTCCCCCTCCTCTGCCAGCCCAGCTCCTGCAGAGGCACGGCAGCTTGTATCATGCTTCCTCCAATTGGGGGGCAGCTGAGATTGTAGTCTGAGCAAGGGCAGACTGTTTATAGGCAGAGCAGTTTTTAGAGTCTGCAGAGAGTGCAGATTTTCTTTAGATATCTGGCATTGAGAGGATATGAGCTATAATGTCATTTTTTCAGACCAATTTTAACTGAATTGTCTCATGAACCAACAATATTAGCCTAATAAATGGCTAAAATATTTTGTGACTTAGTATAATTGTGGAATATGATGATTCCACAATGTCAGCTTTATGTTTGTCATTTAGGAGCTCATGTCTTCCCAATTTTGTCTTGCTGATGCATTAATCCCAGCTGAACCATAAGCAGCCATCAGAGCAGTTGTGGTTTTTTGCAGATGAGCTGTATAGCCATGTAGATTGTTTTCACTGTGAGGGTAGATAGGGCACACATTACATTTGGAGATACTAGTGGAAAAAATCTCTAAGTCTAGTAAACCTACCTGTGGAAATAGTTTATAAGGAAAGAAGATTTTTTAGAATAAGTCATTTTCTTACCTGTACAAATCGAAATTCTCGCCAGTTGACACTGTTACTCACTGAAGGCAAGGAAGTTATTCCCAGAAGAACAAATAAAAAAAATCCTAGAATCCCCAAAGCCAAGTAAGAGTCACCAAGCCAGGCATTAGTGTTGTTGAGTGGTTCTGTTTTATTGTTCAGTGCCTGAAGAAAAGAAGACCAGGTATATCTTAGTTTTTAGGATCAATATGCAGAAAAAAAAATCTTTTAAGGTAACAAAGAGATAACTGTAACACATTTGCTCTCTGAAGATCATTGAAGATTTGCCTTGAAGGCCTACTCAAAAAGTAAAAGAACTGTTACATTGCGTATAGGTTCCATGTACCTATAATTGTGGTGCATGTTTTTACACTGCTGTAGACCTATTGTTGAGGACAGGTATGTGATCCTTTGTTTCTAAGTAAGGTCAGAAAGTAATAATATGTGCCAATCTTAAAGCTATATGGAGAAAAAGGGAAATACATTTCTTTAAATTTCTGTTAATGTTTAAATTTTCCCTGCTTATTTTATTAATATGTAAATTATCTAGGAGGAAGACTGAGGCCAGAAATCTCCTCAATTTAACATAGTATCAACAAACTTTAGGTATACCAAGAGTTAAAAGAAACACAGAAACTAGAAAGATAATCCTATTGCAAAGAACATTAGACTATCCACATGAAATTCTAAAGCTTAAGATAGAAACTAGTATTGATAAAAGGGCCAGAAGAAAGGAAGACACAGAGCAAGGAACAAAACTTACCTCGGAGATCGTTTGACTGCTGGTTCTCCATTTTATAAAGGAGCGAATTGGGGTAACAAGAGTGTACAAAACATGCAGAGAAGCAAATGCCAAGGCTATCAGTCCAAGCTGTTTCCTACAGAGCATCCATTTGTCCAGCCAGTCTGGGAAACGACGATATTTGGTACCTCTATATAACTGAATAATTGCAGCAAGTACACCAGGAAGATAAACTGAAGCAAGAAGGATGAGTGCCAGCGTAGGGCAGATCTGATTTGCGATGGTTATTGCAATGTAAAATGAAAAGTCTTGGTTTTCATGAACATAAGGGTAAATTACATTGTAGGTCAAACAGTAGAAGAAGAAGAATGCAGTTAGGCCAAGGGACAAAAAGATGGGAAACTTCCACATTGGAAAGAGTTGCAGAGGGTAATTTTCTATTTCCCGAGCAGCCAAAAGGGATCCCTGATCTACTGGAGTGAGACCCAGTGAACGAACAATATCCATCACCATTTGTTTAGCTTGCATGTTATCTCCACAGACAAACACCTGCAGCCAAAAACAAACAGAAGCTTTATTTAGACAGACTTTTGCGACATTCTCTACTGCTGTCCTGCCTGGTTATGGACTACGAGTACAAGCTTCCTAGGCTACTTTCCGGCTTCCCTACTGGCCTTAATCTACATGGGCAAAAAGTAGCCTATAGGTACTTTCTCTGCCAAAAAGTAAAAGAACTAAGAATATTAATATTTTCTTTGGGAAAGGAGATTTTTTCAAGTGACAACATTTTGTATCTGAAAACAACAGTGTATAACACACTTAGTACAAATATTTGACCAGAAGAACTTGACATACTCTTCTGAAGACCCGCAAGCAATTTGTAAGTACAAGATTTTATGAGTAAGCAGGAGCAAAATTTTCAATTGCTGCTACAGTGGTCCCTAAGTACTCCAGTGAACTAGGAATAGAGATCTTTAAAACATGATTGCCCTGACACAAAAGTAAATATTGTTTCATTCCAAGTCAAGTAGAATAGTGAAGAAACTATCTTTTCTGTGAATGTGCAGGACAATCATCCTTTTGGAACTGGGAGAAAGGGAGAAATTTCTGCTCTTATTGATATGATAAAGACTTGTAGAGCCTAGGCTTGGAAGTCCTTGGGTCTTTAGTTTAGCCCAAACCATGTATCTGGCAGCAGAAAATAAAGCTAGCAATGATTTGAGTAGCTGGCTGATTTTCTGCATTGTACAAGATAGCTGTCACTTAGAGCAGCAGAAAACAATAGTAAATTGTTAACTGCTGTGTTGCTTCCTATGATGAGCTCTGTGCTTGCTGGCCTGTGGTTAAAGAGCTGGTGAAAGTAGTTTGCATGCACTGTTGTGATAAACTTCTGTGCTGATATATTCTGATTTAGAAAATTTTATTAATTTATTCATGTTACGGCTCACTTCTGTTGCTTGTACTCATTCTATTGTCTTACCATATCCCTTGCTTCTTTTTTTTTAAATTCATTTTTTTCTTGCTTTGATATATTCCTCCTATCTCCTTTCTGTTTAACTTTACAGACAGATATACAACTGATGTAACCCTGATTTCCTCCTAATTGGCTGTCTCTTTGTAGCTCTCCTATCTTTTTTCCCCTACTTCTGTAGGGTCTCCAAACATCAAATTTGGAGGCAAGCTATCGATGCTCCTTGTCATGCCATACTACAAGCCAAAAGTAAATTTTAGCTCAAGTAATTTAAAATGGGTGATTATAGTGAAAATACCATCTCAGCCCTGATTCATATCCCGTATATGTTTTGTCTAGCTGTTAAGAAGCTACATGATATATGACACAGGAAACCCTGGTTGCTCAGTCTTACCTGCCGGCTTGCATCCAGTGTGCCTGACTGCAAAGCCCAGGCAGATACAGTGTTAAAGGCTTTCACAACCTTAGCACCAGGCACCAACTGAGCAAGGTTCTCTGCGTTGGATTCAGGATACTGGTTCATTTTCAAGTTGTTGCTTATGTCCACCAAGACTTTTCCATGGAGGGTTTCTGCTAGCTGTGTCAAGAAGTTGTAATGTTGCCTCTGTATTGCTATAATGATGACGGTAGCTTTCTGCGCTGCTTCTGCGTGGCTCAACACCTCCGCGTCTCTGGGAATCAGGCTGGGTGCCTGTGTGCTCCGGCTTCCGAACACAATGGGGTAGCCAGACTGAATGAGTTTATGGCCCAGAGCTCTTCCAAAATCGCCAGTTCCAAATATGCACACTGTCTCTCTTTTGTTAGAAGTGCTAGGAGCCATAGCCATTACGTTGGAAGAATTTTTGTTCATCTGTTTAAAAAAAAAAAAATAGGAAAAAATTAAAGAAAATATCAATCTCCTGAAAATTAAAGGTTGGCATACAAAGTCTGGCTGTACAAAGTAAATATCTGAGAATTTTCTTTCCTCTTAATGTACTTCCTGCACACTCTTCCGAATACACACTCCCAGAAGATTCCCATGTAATTTTTAAAAAGAGATTCTGGATATTCTCCTCTCCATCTCTTATGGCACTCTCTGTTCCATCCATGTTTTGGATTTTAACATTCAGCTGAACTGTTACTGTTTTCCTCTCTCAAAGGGAAAGTGGGAGGAAAAGATACTGGAGCACAGAGAGAGCAAGGGTTACACATATTTTGGAGTAACTTCTAATTTATGTAATTTCTATTTTTTTTAATTTCTATTTCTAAATTATGCAATTTCTAATTTATGTTATAGCAAAACATTAAAGAACTGTGCTTTTTTTGGCTGGAATAGAGTTTGTTTTTCTTCATACAATCTACTATAGTGCTGGTTTTTGGATTTGTGCTGAAAACAATGTTTATAACATGGGATGTTTTAGATGGGAAGTGGTGAATGAATTCCTTGTTTTGCTTTGCTTGCGTGCACAGCTTTTGCTTTGCCTGTTAAACTGCCTTTTATCTCAACCCACAAGTTTTGTTGCTTTTACTCTTCCAATGCTCTCCCCATCCCACTCAGGGGGAGTGAGTGAGTGGCTGTGTGGGATTTAGCTGCTGGCTGGGGTTAAACCATGGCAAGAGGAGAGTGTTTCTAATCAGTGTAGAACTTGGAAGGTCTTTTATAAAATACTTGAAGAAGAAATGTTATAAAAGACATCTACAAACCTATTTGTTGTCCTCAGTATTTCCTTAATATGACTAGTCAGTGACAGTTTGTTTTATTATTGTTCTTCAGTTTCCTGAAGAATGTCCTGTGAAGCATTTGGACAGCAAACTTGGAATATTTCATGTTGAACATAGATATCTGATATTTATATGTTACTCATAACAAAATTCTCTTTGAAGTTTTTATCTATCCTCCTTTATCACTGTACCTGGAAGCTTCAAAGTCTTTAATGTATTATCCATGCCATAGCAGTATGTACAGTCTGTACTTGCCAAGTGAGATATACGCAGAATCAAAATGGTCTGCTCCAGAGATTTTGCAGTAGGTCCACATGCTGTTGTCCTCACTTTACAAGAGGTGAACCCAGATCAGAAAACCTAAGTCTCGAAGGAAGACACTCAACAGGAGATCTTGAAAGACCCCTCTCTTGGACTGGCAAGTAACTTAGTACTTAGAGCAGCCATTTAATTTGCAGGAGCCCTGATTCAGGTCTTTCATTGCATCGCAGTTAACTGTTTTAATTAAAGCTATGGGAATAACTGATTTTCCAATTTGCAGGAAAGAAATGCAGGAAGTGGTTAGCTAGACACAAAGCAATTGCTTTGCTACTTCTGCTGGAAGCAGCATTCAGAACAAAACTGCTGTTTAAAAATACTGAGATGATATTCTTCAGTTTCTTTTACATTTCTCTCTAGCCAGAACAGTGTTTGCTTTTTAAAAATCCAGTATGATTTTAAATTGTTTGACCCCAAACTTGCATTTGTTTGGTGAACAGAAAAATTAAGCTGAACTTCCCCCTACCCTGCTGTGACCTAGAGTTAAGGGCTATGAGTCAGGCATGCACACCTTTTTTGGCCCGTGCTGCAGTGTGTAAGCTTCACTAGCAAGGCATGCACAGAAATGCTTATTCTGAGAATCATATGTGAAGATTTTGTCTTGAACTAACTCTGTACGTAGCTAGCTAGCCCTCAGCTGGCATCAGTGCCTGCTCAGCGCCATTCTTGCAATGAGCTGTGCAAGCCCTGAGATTGAGAGACCTGCCAAAGGAGTTCACTTCTGGGCATTAGGGGAAGGCATTGATTCAGGCAGAGAAGGGCCTGAGAATCTGTGTGCTTGTGGTCTCCGTGGCTCATCGTTGTCCCTCGGTAGGCTCTGCAGGATGGGAGGGTGTGAAGCCCATCTCTCCTGAAGCTGCAGTCCCAGCTGCCTGGCTGGACGCTGTGTTCGTCACCAAGAAACACACTGAGCATGAAAACAGATCCTCAAAGGGACACATCTGAATGTCCCATGCATATTCGTGCGCTCTGACACATGCATACAAATGCAAAGTCCTTTGACATATTTAAAAATCATTCTCTGAGGGCTTTATTAGTGTCCCATGAGGCTCTAATGTGACTAAAGCTCTAAAATTCCTTTCTGGGGATAGAAGAAAAGAAGAGTTGCATATGTAATATTAATGAATGGTCCTACTCAATATCTAATAAGATTCATTTTTCCTTTCTTAATTTTTCCTTTTAGCAAAGTATGGTCCTATCTAAAGTGAAGAATAAAACTTATTGTAACACATGATCATCCACTTGAAAACTTCTGTATTTGCCCTGAAGATATCATTAAGTTATTGCTGAGTGAACTATGCAAATCATTCTCACCAAATGATGGAAAAAAACCCCAACCTCAAATGGATGTTATCAGGTAATATATTTGGTAGATAAGTTAAAATTATATTTGTTTGAAATGATAAAGATATTTAATATAGAAATGGATCCACCAGCAAGAAATAAGCCTGTAGAGATCTTACATTGTTCGCTAATACTGAACATCTCATTTGCTAGTGAACACTCAATTCATCTTGCCAGAAAAGAGGAAAAGGGGGTGATGAAAAGAAAAAATAATCTAAGGAACAGTTCTTTTTCAAACCACAATTTCTTGAAGCACTAGCTAAGATATAAAGGGACTTGTACAAGGCAGTGAATATTACTCCATAGAAGCTGAAAAGAGTTAAAGCTGCCTTTAATACTGGTCTAATTTAGCTTAATATCATTTTTAACAAGAGAAACAATTTGCTTGAATAAAGTAAGGAGAATTTACCTTTTCTTTTTAATGACTGTTCAGTAGGGATGCCCATAGCTGTTATGATGGTACACATTATGTATTAGAAAGGATCTGGTGACCAATGAATTTTTTAATGAAGTATATTATAAAACTGATATTAACTTCATAGTTCATCTGCTACTTCTGAAAGTCACATGTAAGATAAGGCAAGTTTGCTTTTAAATCCTAGACCTTCTGGACCATGCCTCCTTCGAAGAAAACAGAAATTAAATTAATTTTCTCAATTGAATCCTTTTTTTCCTTCCTTCCAACTGAAAGAAGGTTATGGTCATTGCAGTGAACTTTTGGAAGTTAATTCAGGTGGTATGTTATGAGCATACAGACAGTGCAGGGATAAATTCTGGTTTTGCTGTGTGTATTTGAAGAAAATGCAGCCCCTGATCGCAACAGGGTGGGTGCAAAGTCAAAACAAGGAAGCTTTGGGGCTTCCCAGAGTCCATGGCAGGGACAGTTGCAATGGGAGAAAATAGTAATTTTCTGTATGACAAAGTGCTTTATTGTCATACATCAGTGTGAATGCTGGGAAGCAGAAGTAGATCCCAAGGGACACAGGGCCGGTCTGGTGTTGGGGAGCTCAGGCCAAAGGCTGACACTGAGATCTCAGTAAATAGCTGATGGCAGTGGAGGTCTGCTCTGTGCCCATGGGCATGCCAGAGGAAAGCAGAAATACCAACAAATAAATATGTGCTAGTAAATTATCTGTTCTTTCATATATGTAGCCAAACATTGTCTGAGAAAAAGCCATAGGCATTTGTATCTATACATAATACTCTTGCTTATATTCATCCCCTTAACTTTAGAGCACTAGTGATGTCTTTGGTTATTTGAAGAGTAATCCATGTAAACTTCTGTAATGATTAACCGTGTCCTTTCTTTTCTGTATTGCCATACACTGAATTAACCTGTTTTAAGGAAAATGATGGTAATCTCTGAGTTTGCTTGGTCAGTAATGATAAAATAGGGCACTGAAAGAAAAAAGAAGCTCAGTGCAAAACTGTAATTTTTATCCACTGCATAAATACAAGGAGAACTCGATGAAGGTACAAGGTTTAGTTCAGCGGTTATATGCAAAAGTTTTTATTATGTAGGAATATAAGTTAAGACAGGCAGATTGCTTTGCACAAGGGAAAAGGCAGGGATTTCCTAGCAGAAGAAATGCCAGAGAAGAAGTACAGTGCCAAAAGTGGAAAGGCAGAGCTGGAACCAAGACGTTCACTGGGATGGATAATGGGCAGATCAGAAAGATGTAATGTGAAATGCCAGATGGGACATCAGTGGACTGATTCAAAAGCTAGAAAGACAAGATGAGAAGACCAGGAAACAGTAAGTTTGCTATTTATATTGAAAACAGAAGCAAAACAAGTTACTCTGGTAGAGATCTTGAGATTATCTAGTCCATCTCTCTTCCTAAGGAAGGATGAACAATATTTAAACCTCATCTCACAGATGCTTGTCTAACCTGTTTGTAAAACCTTCCTGTGTTGTAGATCCTGAAGGCTTCCTTGCCTACTACTTTCTCAGCCATACTATTAGGTGGATTTCCTATGTGTAATCTATTGCCTCCTCCATTGTAGACGCCGGTGTCAATTTATCTCCCTTCTCTTTGCAGCAGACTTTGTTGGACATGAAAGGTTTTCTTCTCTAGATAAAAAAAACCCAAACAAAACGGATCTTTCCCTGCAACTCACGCTTCTGAAAGTGATGATCTCTTCCATTGCTTTCTTCTGAACTTTCTAGGCTAAACTGCTCCAACTGTTAATTAAAAATATAGTGCTAAAACTGAATTCCGTAATCTTGCTGGGTTGTTGCGAGATAGAAAAGGATTGCTTCACTGGCTTCATAGACAACACATCACCCTGCTGTGACATTTGTCATAATCACAACACAGCTGATTCACGGTCGGCTTGTGACACATTAAGGCTGTAAGTACTTTAACAAGTAGTGTGTGGCAACAGGTACCAAGATACCAAGATGTGAATTGAAACAACTGGTGCTGGGCACGTGGTGTTCACACTATCCACGTGTCAAAGATTTTCACCCTGGACTAACTTTGGTCCAGTACCACAGCCCAAGTGCCCATTACCACCTGAATTGCATTGAGGTGCACCTAATGCATGTCTTGTGCCTCAGCTTTCATGGAAAGCGATCTAGTTTGATATGGTCCAAGAGCTCTCTGTGGCGTAAAGCAAAGCTACATCTGATCAGAAATGAAATAATAATGAAAATGCAATCCTTTAATTAGACTGCTCCCACGCCACTTGTGCCATCCTTGACTTCTGCGTTTTATCCTGACTCAGAGCTGTATTGTGCATTTGTCCCTGTTGAATAACATCGTATTTTTTCAAACTGTAGCTTCAATCAAAGTTCATTTTGATTTCTAAGCCTGTCCTTTAACATGCTTGCAGCCCTTTTCAACTTTGTCAGATTGTCAGCTTTAATAAGCATAGTTTCTGTTCTGGCATCTATGCCATTTAATGAAATTCTGGAACAAGACTTTTGCCAGGAGACACCCTTTGTGTATCTGCAGTAAATGTAGTCTTCTATTTTGACAATGATTAACTGGGAGACTGAAAAGATTTCTTTTGCTAGTTCTGCAGAACCTTACCTTATATCAGTTTAATCTAGGCTGCATTTTCCCAGTATGCTTTTGAAAAATCTTTTCTAACATTTACTCTGCTAAAAACTTCACTCATGTCAAGTGGTATAGCCTCTGTGATTCACAAGGCCTGTTATCCTGTTATAAGAGGAAATGAGGTTGGTTTGGAATGATTTGTTCTTGATTAATTCATGTGTCTATAACCTGTTTCTTATCTTCTGTTTGCTTCCTCTATTTGTTTGAGAATTGTACTTAAATGGATTGGGCCGTAATTCTGCACCTCCTCTGTCTCTTACTTTTAAAGATAGCTGTTATTCTTGTCTTTCCAGTCTTTCAAAACTTTGCCTCTTCCACACAGTTCTTAAAGATAGTTATTAACTGCTGTGGAAATGCTTCAGTTATCTACTGAACAATGTGAGGTGAATTCCATCAGCCTGGCTGCTCTCAGGTCATTTAACTCACCTGAGCATGCCCAAGTCTCTTTCTTCTGACATCTTACCAGAATTTTCAGCTCTTTGCTACTATTGAAAACCCTTTTAACACGGTTGACCCTTCTAGTAGAGAAAGAGCAAGATAACACTACAGAGTTGACTTTCTTGGAGTCATTGGTCAGTAGCTTTCTCTCAGCTTAGTGGTGGATCAGTTCTCTCCTTGATTTTCCTTTAACAATTTGTTTTTACAGGAAACTTTTTGTTATTCTACATGTACCTTACTAGTTACATTTCTTTTTGTGATGTGGCTTTTCAAATCTTATCAATATACTAATACTATTATTCTATGCTTGTCTGTAGATTTTGATTTGTGTATGCTCTTGGAGTTTGAAGTTTCTGAATAACTCACAGCTTCAGCCATGTGACTTTCTTACTGCAGCCCTTGTGCTGCAATGCAATCTTTATGTCTCCACTATTAACATAGTTTCTTTAAGAAGCTACCAAATCTTATGACCTCATTTTCCTCTTGAACTGTACTTCTCATGGAAAATCCCCTTCCCACCTTCAGAATCTGCTTATTTTTCTTCTAGGTAGTCATGTCCATTTTTGAGAACTTGATCTTGTCTAGTGGCCTGTGGCAGCTTCCAGCCATGACAGAACTCGTGTATTTTCCCCTCTATCATTTCCCCAAACCTTCTACTGGCTCTGTGTTATTTTATCTTTTCATTCAGGAAAAAAATCTGAGAAAATGAAGTGGGATATAAGGACTATGAGAAGATAAATGGCTAAAACATTGCAAGGAATTTGATCCATAGCCATGTAAAAGAAAGGTTTATAAGTAGAATAAGAAGAAAGTTAATGGCCAGTACAGCTATGATCCATGCAGGTTACAGTGTTGTCTACTGTAGGAACTAGTCTCAAGATTTACAGCACTGATCTATTTATCATGTTTTTTTTCTTTTCTTTTTAAGATCATTGTAAAAATCATAATTCCAAAGGTGGTCATAAAGATTATATGTAGAACAAATATTATGGGAGGATAGCTCTAAAAAGTGAAGTATCAAAGGCCCTCTTTCTATGTAAACTAAGTATTTTGCTATTTCCTTGCAAATAACAGCAGGGACTCTGTTACACTTTGCAAATAATAAATGTGCTAGACATGAGAATGGTCTCTCTGGAGCAACTTGCCATTGATCTAGTACAACATTCTGGAGGCAAATAAGGGTCCTGACATAATACATCTGGCCAATTATATAGCATGCTGAGGGTAGATTCCTTAGTGTGAGTGGATATAGTTATACATGAGCCATGACAACACTATTAACTGTATATTCCAGTGATTTATGTACTAGAATATCAGTATGAAGAGTCTAAGTTTACCTTTCTAGAAAAAGCTCGTTTCTCCAGATTTCAAAAGGCTTTTTTTTCTCTTCTGTTATAATGGAGAGACACTTGTGTTGACAGTTTCATGCACAGTTGATCTCCAATAGTATCCTGCTGCATGAAGAAGTTAATTCTTCCCTCAGGTTCATTAACCTTTGTTGTTTAACTCTGCTTGTACAGTAGTGAAACTGGGATATCTGGGATGAATGGTTTAGGTTCAGACTATATGCTTCTGTAGACCTTGTTTTAAGCTGCTGACCTGACTACTTACATCACACCTTAACTCCACCGCTCTTTTTAACATAGAGGACTTGTCTGTTTCTGTTTTCTTTTTTTCCCAAATATCTCATAATCATTAGAGTAAGGATCAGCTGAACTTTTTCACATAGCATCTGCATATAAAAGTCTTAAAGCCTCCGCTGAAGGTATTCAGCCAAAGCACCTGAGAACATGCAGTTCCTTACATGGATTCAAGAGCTTGTTTACATAGTTTGGAACACACAGGCAGGGCTGAGAACATTGCAATTCATTTCACCAACAGAGATTCAGAGCATGTCTCTTCTGAAACACTTGGAAAACAGATTCTCACCACCACTGCTGAGAGAAAGACTAGCATGCTGTTGGACTTGATTTGATTACACATCTTAATCTTTCTGGGAAACTGTGAGCTGATCTTCAATTGGCTTTTATAGTCTGTTTGGTGAAAGCAAACCCCTTGGAGGTGTCCTCCATTCTGCAGACCTTCCTCTTACCTCTTTGAATAGACTAAATGTGTTCCATCAGGCTTGCTTCCCCCATTCCTCAGTGTACACCTGGTCCTTCCCTACCTGTCAAACATACATCCTTCTCAGCCATGGCAGCCACAGTGCTTTCACACCATGCTAGTGGTACTCATGCAGGTGGCAATGAAGAACAGTGCCTACAACCAAGAGTGTCAAAAGTAGTGGAACTGGCCATATTTTTCTTGTCAGTTCATTAGTTTTAATATGAAGTCTCTTTTTTCCATTCTTTCCTTCAAATTCCTGTATACCTGTGGGTGGACATGGTGAACTTAAACTAAACACGTAAGCGAATATATGTTTTTGTTTGGAATTATACTCTTTTTTTGTTGGTAGTTTTTAGTTTCCTGTGCTGTTAAATTCTCCAAAGTTAACCAGTTTCTTTCAAGAATAAAGTTAATTCCCATTATTGTCTTAGTTCTTTACTGCATGTACTGACAAGTAGAACTCATTGCCAGCCATTTTAAGTTTTTTCATTCTTTTTTTTTTTGTAAAAGAGACTCCCACTTTGTCTTGTCATCAATGATCAAAAGGTGTATATTAGAAAAAAGTGCCCTAATACACTAAAAATTACATATAGTAGACCATTGAATATAGTAAAAAAATAGAGTGATCAATACTTAATTTCTTGCATATGAAGTACTGCAGCTTTGGAAGTATCCTTACGAAGTATTTCACACATGCATAGTCTTCAGTAATCCTGGTGAAGCTTGGAAAACAGTTGAAATGTGATTTTAAAAGTCTCCTTAGAATGATATGTCACTACTCTGAGGCAATCTCATTTGCTTAGAGGTTTTTTTTACCATTCCCACAAAGAATACACTCTATAGCAAATACTGTTTCTTATAAGCTGACAGTTGTAGAACCAAATCTGCTCTAAATTATAAACTGCATTTTTTGTGCTTGATACTCCTAAAACTGAAAGGCATGTGGCTAAACTACTCCCCGGTGATTAATCCAGTAGTTAAACACACAAAGATAATAGCAGAACAGCTCCTAACAATCGTATTACAACAAATTATTCATGAATTTTCTTTCAAGCAAATGCATATCTGCTGTTCTTCTTGGCTCCAAGTTTTGACAAAGCTGATAAAAAATAATTGTTTGAGACAATAAATCCTCCTACAGAGGACATTGCGTTTCCCACATCTTCACTTTTTATCAGGAGAACACTAAAGCTGCCTGGAGGCCCTTCAAACAGATGAAGTATAGGCCTAAATAGATGTGCTTAATGTTGTCTAAATCATAGCAAAAGTACTGAGAGGACTGGAAATCTCACCACCTCCAGCTGCTCCCATAAACATGTAAGACCCTGCTCTAAGCTGAGTAATTTCCTCAGTCTTTTCAGGGCTGTTGTACTGTTCTGAGGTGTGCAGGTATTAAGCTTTAATACAGCCCAGTCAACTGCAAGGAGAATGAAAAATATTTTGTAAAACACCTGTAACTTAGCAAGGGTGAGAATGTAACACAGAACTCCCTACAGTGCAGGGGGCACTGGATTTATCCCACTTGGCCCAGGAGATGTTCTGACACATTGAAAGACATGTTTTCAGATCTGCCACACATGGAGAAGCAC
>NW_009705685.1:56813-68283 GCF_000703405.1 Apaloderma vittatum | reverse complement strand
TCCTGCTGAGTCCTTCCCTCGCTGTGAACCTATTCTTCTGAGCATCTTTTATCTGTCACTTAGAGACATTAACAAATAGCTCTGTCTCACAGAGAAATAACACTAGAAATAATGAAACTTGGCTTCCTAGGGTTTGTGTTTCTTGGCTGATTACAAGCACTGATTGAAGCTGTTTCCAATCACAGGAGATGACTACTATAACATTTCTTCATGTGGATTTTTAGGTGTCTTAAATATATATAGTCATAGTATAGTCTTTCATTTTTCAGGACTCTTCTGTGGGGTCTTCAGCTGCCTTTTTTTATGCAACGCAACATAAAGAAAACTGAGCTGTCTCTCCTCCTGGTACATTTTTTTTAAGTCATCACTAAAAAATCATTGAGGAACACACATAGGCGTACATACTCTCACATGATCAAAGAAATCTCATTTCCTACAGAAATCAGGCTAATATAATGGACACTCTTAAAAAAATCATGACGAACACACACAAACACGCATGTCTGTACCACCAAAAAAGAAGGGAACAAGTGAGAAATGGCTCTTCAGTTGTGACCCTGTGTCACATGACATGGAGGACAAGGCAGGGGATGTTATTTGGGATGCTTTTACTGACAGCCATCAGTAGGATACACCGTGACTGGAATCAAGCAGCATTACACTGCAACCAACCAAAACCAGACCTGCAGAGTGCTAAAATTGTCAGAGTTCAAGCCACGTGTTTATTATGAGCTCTTGGAGTCTGTGACAAGTCTGACTCTCTTCCCATTTACACTAATGGAGCTGTTGATTTTTGAGAGCTCGCTTTTGGACCAGGTTGGCACAAGCAAGAATAAAATAAAGCTCCGTTTCTTCATTGTACCTGTGATAAAGTCAAAAGCAAGGTGGCTGCTGTGGCACAGGGATGATGTCCATGGCTGTCTTAGACTCCTAGAAATCTGAGGAGTGAGAGGGAGAGTATGATGAAAGATTTAAGAAAAAGGAGTGTGAATATGAAGTTTTCTTGCCAAAACAGCTATATGTGGATTCGCAACATGTCTGGAATGGGGCCAAGCAGATTTTACAGAAAGTTCATTAATCTGTTTTCTTTCTTAGACAAGCCTATACACTAAAATGTGTATAGAGACACACAATTTAACAGTGGGATACTTTGTCAGTTCCCTTATTCACTGATTATGAGGTACATTAAATGCATTTACATGTTCCTTTTGGTTTCTTTCCTTTCTTTTACATGGACCTGAAAATTTTCCTCTCCTAGTTGACTGCAGTTGAGTGGCCTGCCTGCCTTCAGGACAAAATGAACACTGATACATACATATATATATGTTTATATATAAATATCTCTCTCTAAAGAAATTATATTCCTCAAAAAAAAAAAAAAAGAGACAATTTTAACAGTTTGAAATGCTGTTGCATTTTTCAACAAGGAAAAATCGTTATCAGGCAATATTTAAAATCTAGTTCTTTTTTCAGGATGGAACAAATATCCCGTCTTAGTGAGCCAATTATTTCAGGACTCTTTAAGGAACAACCTTAAGTGAGAGGCTTCAGAAATTAACTGCTGAGAAGTTTGGAGTTAAATACATGCTTTTAAAATTGAAAAAAAAACAACAAAAAACCCAGAGATAAGATTAATAAAAAATCTGCAGAACGGCTCAGGGCAACATCCTATACTGAGAAATCGAGAGATCTAGTTTTTTGCTTTGGTTGTTTTGTTTGTTTGTTTGTTTGTTTGTTTGTTTCCCCCGACCAAACCTCACTTTGAGTTCAGCTCAGGTTTTGCAGATGCACGAGTAGCTGTTGGCAATTCCCTAGCCAGGCCAGCGGGCGTGCACATGGGCACAGCAGTGGGTCATTGCCTCGGCTCCCAGCCCAGGCGTTGGTACAAATGAAAACTCTCTGCCAGGATATTTACTGCCTGTGAGCTACTGCTCTTGGAGCACAGCACTGCCACCAAATCGCTCGCAGTGCTGCCAGCATTACCCTGTGCCACGGTCCTCTGCACAGGGGCATAGGAAACCTTCTATAAGATCTCTTACAAACCTCTGCTGCCTGAGCCCCCCTGCGTGAAGGCTGCCACCTTCAGAGACAAGTCACCTTGGTTTGTGCCTTCTGCTTGCTCCTGGGTCTCAGTCAAGGCTGCTGAGTATCTCTTGTTCCTACTCCTGTGAAATATGTGGGGTCAAGGCAGAAATTACGCTTTTGGTTCTTCAGGATAAGACCATGTAATAAGCAAGGAAAGGGTGTGCCAGGCCCTATCTATGCAACTGGAGGGAAGGAAAAGGTGGGTATTTGGGACATGATAGGAAGCAAATGAAATGCTTGTGAGTTCTTACTAAACTTAGCTGAAGAGGAAAGAAGAGGGTGCCAGGAGGTGCAAAACAAAGTGTCATGCTGCTTTCGTAATTGTCTAATTGGACAAAATAATCCCCTCCTGCAGGGTGACCCTCTTTTCTGGCTCCAGCAAGGAAGTGCAATACAGAAATAAGAACTGGGTGCTCTGAATAAGCCAATTGTCTTTATTGCACTACCATTTTATGCTGTTATGATTATTGCATAATTACCCACTTGTTCTGAGTACTCATGTCCTTTTACATATTTCCTGCTCTCACAGTCCTTGTAGTGTGGGACCACCCCAGAGAAATCCTTTGTCAAACATTCCTGTGCTCTAATGATGCCAGAAAGTGTTTTGCTCTTTGGCAATCAATCTCTCCACTAAATTTCTTAGCACTTAAGGCTTGTTTATCTAGAGGCCTACAGAAACTTGCTCACATACTTGGTATCACGGATTGGTATCATGGATTGATTGGTATCATAGCTGGTATCATGGATTGATGACAGGCAGCAGTAAAACACTGATCCCAGTCCTCAGGTGCTATAACTTCTCTGAGGTGGATGGCTGAGCCCCTTCCACCATTGATCAAGCAGTTTGTAGCAGATTATTAAAATTAAGCACCTTCGAAGTGCCAAGTTTTGTGAAGCTCTGGGGCAGTTCAGGTTGTAGAATTAAAAAAAAAATTATTAATATTCCTGTTTTTATGGGGTATCATGCTGTTTATGGAAATGTTTTTTCTGCACTTTCAGATTTGTTCTGGGAGGTTGCTCCACTTGCGAAAAGCACATAGAAGAAAATCATCCAGAGCTGAGAACCTGTCCTCACTCCTGATTTAATCGTAACCTCATATTTTCTAAGCAAGTCATGGGATCTGCATCTCACAGTGGAGGTTTAGACCTTACCTTGCCACTGAACCAGGGAGATCTGCAGCACTTTGCCAGCACAACACACAAAGCAGCTCAGGCAAACATAGAAAGAGTGGTCCTGAGCCAAGTAGGCTGAACCTGTGCCTCCAGCACACCACCAGCATCAAGGTTAGAGCACTCCACCAGTAATCTCACCGTGACATGATCAACTAAACAGTTTCGTAAAATAAAAAAAAAATAGTTTGACGCCACCTTTGCAGTTGTGTTTCTAGGGCTGTATTCAGTAGTCTCTGTGAGGTTGGGAGGGAGCTTTGTCAATCCTCTAATTAATGCTTTTGCTGGCAGCTATTCCTGCTCCTCCTCTGTTTCCAGGAAGAACCAATATAACCAGTGCTTACCTGAGCTGTCACCCACTGCCCTGACAGAGCACTCAGCCCAAGGCATGGCAGCAGGTAGAAGAGAGCTCTCATCGACAGCCCCAAAAATTCTCCATGAGGATGTTTAGGAGTGCACCTGTTTCTCATTGCCCTGCCTACATCAAGTAAGCGACTTTATTAGTTATTTTGTTGCATGTGCTCTCACTAAGGGGAATACATGTTGGAGAAATTTTGAAAAAGAAGAGAGTATGTGGGTCTAAAAAATTATGTCAAAAAAAGAAAAATCACCCCAATTTTTTGTTTTAGAGCATTCAGAGACAAGAGACCCCACATTTGAACTGCAATAAGCATCTGTGAAAGTGACCTCCAGATACCTGTCTCTACCTTTTCTTCCCCAAAACTAGATTTCAAAAACCAATGTCAGTATACATTAAAATCTAAATAGAATAAAAATGAAGCCAAAATGCCAACATGTATAAAATGTCCCTCAGAAAATGTGTAAAACGTTACAGCTCCTCTCTTCTAGCACTGTAACTACAAATGGAATGGGAGAAATGATTGTCTCAATCTTGAAATTACCAAATTATCAGGTTTTAATAAAAATAGACTGGAAAGCAGTGAAGGAGGCCTTAAAATATGCAGATTTTAACTACTCTTCCTGAAAGCCTCAGCTGCTGTTTTTATTTTTGAGAGACTGAGTTTGTTTAAGAAAAAGGTAGTTCTGAGTATCCAATGCCCACTCTGGGCACTTTGCTGCAGTTTTTACTCTGGACTAGCTCTGGTCTGGTCCTGTGAACTTAATTGGGCATTAGCAATGGGATTGTTTGGTTTCACACAAGAGCAGATGAGACCACATATCCCCAGCCTGCTCTGCAATGTGAAACACGGCACGGTACGTGGTTAAGGGCGGCAGAGTCAGCTCCCAAGTGAGCTAATGTAGGCAATATACTTTGTTAATAATTTCTTAACATGAGATAGACCTCTTATCTGGTTATCATTTCTGCCCCTAATTAAAAGAAGTAATTAAAAAACATGCCATCAATCTAAAGTTGTACAAATATGAAAAGCAGTTAATATATTTGTATAAGAAAATTCCAATATGGAGCAAGAAAGTGCAGGGATGTTTGATTTCTCAATGACTTGGAGTATTTTGGTGTGTAGTTACAGGACTACTTCATGCTAGTCTAAATCATTGCTATTACCAAATCTAGGACCTTCAGGAAGGCCACACCACAAAACAGAATTTACATTTTCCATTAATTGCATTATTTTATAAAGTCTTTATAAAGTCTTGAAAAAATTGGCCTATAGTCAGAGTGACAGTTTGTGTTGCAGATTTAGAGAGGATACGAAATTTTCCTATATCAAAGCTGAAGAACAGTTCTGACAGCTGCAGATGTTCTCTGAATGAATAATGTGGAGCTGGTATGAGACAACATTTAAGAAAGATCGATTTCTCTCTTCAGCATTGAAGGCTCTTTCTTATAAAATATTAAACGGGATTAAAATCGGTATGCTGCTTGAAGGGGAAGAGAAAACATGAAATCTACATATGAGTCCAGAAGTGAAAAAACTCATTATTTCCAGATGTTATTAGTGATAACATGATTTGGGATAAATCTAACACCCTTGGAGTACCTGCACTTGCTAGTAAAATTCAACCCAAACTTTTGACTCTGGCTTACAAAAGAAAATTCACTTTCTAGCTTCATCATTTAAAATCCAATGACCAATCCTTATTTGCAGAAGCTTTTGCCACTTCTCTAACTATAGCGAACACCTCTGGAAGATTAAATAAACTTGTTATCTGCTCTGTAAGCTTTCTGAATACCAAATGACTAATACAAAGTTCTGGTTTGTCCTAACTTTGTATTTACAAAATCCTTCCCTATGTCTCAGGGCTTCCTCGCATCAGCTCATAATGACTAATAGGTTGTATAACGTCAATACGAGACTAGGAGACATGCCTTGGCTTTGTATTTTTTTGTCCATTGGGGAGAAAGGCTGGGGTAAATATTATCAGGAGACTTAAAAATTTAAGTTCAAGTCCATCTAAACTTCTCAGGTTGATAGCTTAGCTAGTCTGTTACCCATTCCACATGCAGAAGGGAGAGAAACCTGTGGCTTGTCTGTGTAAAACTCACCTGTGCACTCAACCTTCTGCAGTCCCCTAGGCAAGCCAATGCTTTCCTCAGCTGGTGAGATGCTGCTTGTGATGGAGCGCGTGAGACCTCAGGAGCTGCGGAGAGGTCCTATTGCCCAGAGCAGAGTGCAGAAACCCCGACAGCCTTGTTGGCATTTATCTAGTGGAAGCCAGGATGAGTGCACAGGGGAGGGTGAGATGAGGGAATGTTGCAAGCCTATCTGTCTGTCCAGAGTGAAAGAACTTCCTGTCAAAGTCCAAGGGAAAGTCCCAGCCCTTGTATTTACAGCTGAGGTGAAGCTGTGGTTGCTTTTGTCATGCTGGCACTGACTTGCCCCTTGGCTATCAGCCAGCGCTAAGGTTTCGCTGCACTTGGAAGACTAACCTGAGAGTTACAGAGGCAAGAATGTTGTAAGAGCAACTATTTGCCTGGAAGGAGAGATGCTTTTTTTGTTGTTTTTTTGTTTGTGTCACAGCTCTCCTGTGCCATTCCAGCTGTGGGTAGGGACAGTAAGAATGTCACATTGTGATGAAAGGAATTTCTCATACAAATGGTTATAAGTACCTGATCTTTAAGATTCTCTAAATATTCTCAGGAGCTACAGAGATTCTGTGGATACAGAGCCTGAGATGGGTATTTTTTGAGAAATGGGTCGTTAAGGGATAAGACTCTGGGAGGATGCAAAGCACTGGATGTTACGCATCTGTTTGGAATGGGACATAATTCAAAACAGATGCCTGGGGCATTGAGAAATTACTGGGCTGGATCATGGTCCAGATAAGAGAAAGGGACTAAGAGAATCTCACTAGCACTGAGGTTTTTCAAGAATTTTAAAAAAATAATTTAAGGGGATTTAAATAACATTACACTCTAAATTTGAAAGCAATATCTGCTAATAAAGATGAAGAAAGTAAAAGAAAAATAATTTTTACACAAGCCTGCTTACTGGAAACTAACTAGGAAAACATACTGAGAAGGAAAGGTATAGAGAACATAAAACAGAGATAATCTCTGAATTTCTTATGGGAGAAAAGGGCAGCAAGGCAGTGGATGTATCTCGGATTAAACGGTGTAGTATTCTTTTTCAGCTGACACATCAACTAACATGCTGCCAAAAATAGTGTTATTACATTTAAAATAAGATCTATAGGGAGTGGAAAGGAAGACAGCTAACTCACAGAGCTTAAATTCACAAGGCTACCACAGAAGATACATGACAAATAAATGTCCAAATGCATAATAGTCGGGAAAAAAGGACAAGTGCTATGCCCTTCAGAGCATCAAGGTGATCTAAACATTTAGATCCTATGCAAGTATATGAGCAAGAAAAGCTGAGGAATTTGAAGCCGTTTCCCAGCAAATCAGTACCTCACAAATATTAAATAGTGTGGGAAAGGATTAGATTGTCCATCAGTTCTCACATCTATGTGAGCCCTTCATATTGTAAGGCTGTGCTTAAAGAAGGAACTGGCTACTCTTATTGCTCTGGGATGACTGGAGGAACTGACAGAGTAGTTCTTGTAGCTGTAGAAAAGACGGATGAAACTCTGTGATTGTCTATAGGTAGACCTGCAGGAAAAGAAATAGGTCTGTTTGTTAGACTACCAAGGGGAGATACAGTCAGTGACAAATATATTTCTGTCCTTAGTACATCACAAGGCTCCTAGCGGGTGTTTGTATTAGGAAAAAAACAAAAACATAACACATTTTTTTTAACTTTCGTGAAACTTTTGTGAGGTGCACTGTTTCCTCAGCTGTCTATTTAGGCTGCGTTTGGCAACTAAGGAAAAGTGTGATAAATTTTTCATGCCTTTCAGGTTAGTAAGATTTATATAGATGACATTTAGATCTGATGAAAAACATTGGCTCGGAGCAGCCATGGAAAGAAAGTGCTTCTGGGCTGAAGCTGGACAAACAACACTGTAAATGCCATGTAACACAAATAATAACATACTTGAAGAAAAGTTAGCACAAAATGCAAGTAAATTACCAGAAAACATTCAGCAATATGTGTTCTCCACAAATATTTGGGTGCTGAATTGTAAAGAGAAATATGTACTTAATGTGGCTTCTTGAGAGTGCTGTCACAATGATCTCTCATGTAATCACTGAAAAAAATGAGAATTAGAAGGAATTAATTAGACATTTCAGACCTCAGAGTAACTAACCTGTGGAAGATTTGAGGGCATATATTGGTGTGGTCCTTTCAAATAGTGTAGAAAAAACAGATGATCACAGTAGGTTATGAGTTAACAGTAGTTTATGAGTTAACAAAACTTAGATTTCCCTGAGGAAAAAAAAATTAATCTTAGTCATGGAAATAAACAAAACCATATGTTTTTATTTACTGAAGGCCAGTGCTATTTGAAACTGATGACAAATCATAAGGAATTACCAAACAGAGCCTGGCCACTGGTTATTTTTCATTATTTTTCAGTTACAGAGTGTGACTTGCAGCTTCAGTATAACCTTGAAATTGCAAGCAGAGTTTCCAGAGCATTTGACAATGGAACCAAATCCATAGAGATATTTCTACATCACTCTTACTGCAACAATAGTTACTGAGGCTGAGACGCTTCAGAAAACCATTTGTATCCTGAATGCAGGATTAAATTTAGCCTGAAAACATGACAGTGGTGAACTCGACAGTACTACTGGGAAAGATCTTCCAAAGCATACGTGCAGATAATTTTAGGATTCAAATGGATAAGGAAAGGGCAGGGACATCTTGTACATGAGTCTCAGCAGAGCAGTTGTGTTTAGAAAGAGAATAAGGCATATCCTATGCAGTGTGCATGTGGTGAGGGCTGTATCTAGTGCAAGAGTTTACAGAAAAACAGGAAAATCCTGAATCGTGAGAAGATATGTGTTTGCGTTCCAAACTATTATTTTCCTTTCCCTGAGATAGCCTTGCTATCAGTATTTGCCCCTGAAAAAAGACTCCAGAAGACTGAAAGTTGTGTGTGTCAAATTTATTTTTGTTGCCCTAGCATACCTGAGAATAGGCCATCACTCATCAAACATCAACTTGAGTAGGAAATTAGGCTTTAAAGAAGTTTTGTTGAGGCCCTCTTGCTCAGTTCAATAAAGCAATGGAAAGAAAGGGATCAAAGTACCGTGCAGAAGCGCAGGCACAGGTGAATTGCACCCACTTAGACCATTCCCCTGGGTCCCTGGGAGCTCCCTCCTCCAGGCCCTGCCGGCACTCTCCCTGGGGTAGGGCAGTCCAACACAGAGAGAGCCTATATGCTCTTTTCTCCATCACCACCACCACCATCAAAGAGGTTTGCGGTGACCAAAATCCTCTACTGCCCCCTGCAGTAATCTGCCTTCAGGACGATTCTCTGAGCTTCTGGTTTCCACCCAAGCCTTACTGCAGAACTGGGATGGGAAGCTACAGGAATCTCTTCAGCCACCAGGAGGCAAGAGGTATTTGCCACCCTTCCCGCACAGCCTCTACCTCCATGTGCTGGTGGTGGCTCCTTGTGGTCCTTGCTCTGGACCCCCCCAGTACTTCTTACAGTCTCTGTCTCCACTCCTTCTTTCACCTCTCCATTTTTGCCTCATTCATCCTGAGGTCCAGTAAATTACAGGACCTGCTTGCTGACATTCTCCTGGCTCTGGCTACTCTCGCTATCTCTGCCACTGGCAAGGTGGTGTGAAGAGGGGAGATGCTGTGACCACAGGATGTCCCTACCTTTCCTAGCTGGCCAGCAACCCCAGCAACCCACAGTGGCCTGCTGGGAGAGGTGTACTCTGCTTCGTGTCCCTCTCTGAGATCCTTGTGATATATTTTTGAGCTCTCAATTCTCACACTTCACCCTTTTTTTAATTTCCATTCGTTGTCTCCTATCATCACTTGCCTGTGCTCCTTTTTTTTTTAGGTGAAAAAAAAAGAAAAAAAGAGCAATGGTGTTACAAAGCTGCATGTTGTTTGTAGGAGGTTGTTTCCTCAGGCTCAGAGATATTGTGGAAAAAGAGATGACATCCTTCTAAAAAAAAAAAACCCCAGAATGGAAAGAGAAGAAAAGAGGTACAGAGCCTGTCACTTTGTGCTGCAAAATCTCCATCAGACAGCAAACACATGCTGAAACCAGGGAGTCACGGGACGCTTTACTAACTTTGCTGCCCCTGGGAGAAGCAGTCCTGTTGCCATAGGGGAGCCAGCATGCCCAAAGGGACACCATGGGGCACCTCAAAGGCTGTTGGAAATTTACTGATAAATGCAATCTCAAGGTTGGTGATAAACATTTGTCACTCTCTGTTGTATCACTGTCTGAAATATACTTGGTTTTATGTTTTCTTTGGCAGAGAAGGTATAGTCTTGGGATTGTGCCTTAAAGTTTTAGCATCTGAAACAAAAGTTCTGGCTATAGCACTGCAAAGCCTTTCTTTGTTATGTGCAGCCTTCAAAGACTGGAGAACATAATAAAACAAATTTTGTGCTAGATGCTTATTCTAAGATTGAAAGTTGCAAAGGTGTTCAGGATAGTAGCCAACACATCTTTCAGAATATGTACATCAGACATCACAAAACACCATCAACACTGGTTAACCGAAATCTCAGTTATGCCAGAATAGGATGGATTTCTACCTGAAAACAGGGCATGCAGTAGCATGATTTAAAAATAAGCTTTGTCCTGTATTCTTTGCCCCTTGTCATGGCATTTCTGGACAAAGCATAGTTTGTTGGGAGTGAAGAACTGGCACCTTAGTGTTTAGGGGTAGATGACTTGACATTAGCTTTCCCAGAACCAGTGAATGTGTGATTCTTGCACCCTTCACAAAATCTCTCACTGTTAAGCCCATGGAGTTTCTGTACAATGACATCATCACTGACTGAAAACAATTCAGAGTAATTTCATGCTCCCTTGCCCTGAAGCTATTCTAGGAAACTTGATTTTCAAAAAAAAATGTGGTGTTTAGGGGCAAATTAAGTCATATTTCCCTTTCAAATAGAGTCAGACTTCCTTGAACTTTGCTTTCACATTATTTCATGTGATGGTTGGTTTGCTTCATGTGCTCAGGCTGAAGCTGTTGCCTGTAGATGTTTGCTATCAATTTCTACAGAGTGGGAATACCCAGGCTGTTGTGGAGCATGAGCTATAGAACTTTTGACAGCTTTGGTTTTCTTTCTCGAGCAGTGATTTATCTGTATGACTGTGAGGGAATCACTGGGCATGCAAGCAGGTGAGCAGCACAAGTTGCTTGAAGTTGCAGACCGAGATAAACAGCATTTCACCTGCTCAGTGAGTGAAAACAATGAGCCAAAATTATACATACAGAGATGAGATGAGCTGTGATGTAATCAGATGTTCAAAGTTAAAGAACAGGTGAGTTTTTGGAGGGAATATCCAATTCCAGTTTATTTCTTTCTATATAAACCACTAACACCATCCAGCCTGTCCGTACTTCATTTCAGCCATCTTCTAAGAAAGTGTTTGAGAAGTGAGAAGCGTGAGAAAAGGAAGTGATTTTCTTGCCAGAAGCGAGACTGACACATGGGAGGCTGAAAGTCGGTAATGACTGAAGCATTTTTCTGTTTGCTGTTCCTGGCTTGGCCAAAGCTTTCTTGGATTCCTGCCAATAAAATTAATATCTGCAAAGGAACTGCTTTCACAAGGATATGTGTGAGATGTCCCAGGTTTTCCTTGTGTCTCATTTATTGTCTTCAGTGCATATGAGAAGGTCAGTAAAGAAGATCCTAGAGAGACTTCTTATAATAGTGTCAGTAGGAGATGGGAAAAT
>NW_009705685.1:0-56782 GCF_000703405.1 Apaloderma vittatum | reverse complement strand
TTCCGATTTTAGTGTTTTATTTTCTATTTTTTGGCTACTAGCCATTTTGGCTTTTAAGTGAGGTTTAAAGGCACTGAAGACAAATATAGCTAAAATACCATGCTTTGTATGGTAAATAAAGGTAATTTTGTTCAGGTGGGGTTTGTCATCTATTCACAGAGTGACATTGCCTTTTCTAAGATGTTAATACCATTTGGTATCAGCCTTCCTTGCAGTTTCAGCAGATAAAGACACCCTGTGACCAGAGACAGCTCTTGTGCATGCATTTGTGAAGGCTACTCTGGGTTCCTGCTGCATCCAGGCTTGTTGCTTCATTTCTAATTAGTCTTTCCTTAAATTGCAACAAGCATGTAACACTGTTGCTGACTTTATTTCTGGGAACATACTCTGCTGATGACAGTGCCTACCAGGAGGCCAAAACATCCTCTGACATCTTAGATGTAGTGACTGGCTGATGTGGAGAAATATGCAGGATTTTAACTTCCTAGCATTTCACAGATAAATTATGCTGTGATTTTGTGGGAGATGGAAAGCAATATACTTGTAACTGAAGTATTCTGGGAGGAATATCCCATTACAATCAAAAAAGAGAGATTTCAAAACACATTGAAATATTTCAATCAGTGGTCTGAAGCAAAGTCTAGATTCTGAGCATCTTAGACTTCATAGAATGGCCTAGGCTGGAATGGACATTAGAGATCATTTAATCCAACCTCCCTGTCATGGGCAGGGACGCCATCTCTCGACTAGACCAGGCAACACATGGGGAGAATCGAACTCGTGACCTCAGTGTTGTCATTGTTGTCAGCACCACAATGACGACAATCCTTTCGGGATTTTAAAGGGTGTATTTTTCTATGGGATGTGGGGAGGTATGAATGTTGTCCAAATGTGATAGTGTCATATTGGGAGAGCTTTATTTCTACAAAATATCCTCAACAACTGGAGACATCACACTTTAAACTTCACAGGAATGGATGCCGTATTTTAGGTTGTGTGTTCAAGTCCAATACAATTTCAAAATGGCCTTAGGAAAATAAATACTAATTTAGGAAATATTTATTTACAGAATGTAATGCCTTTGAGCTGAAAGCTCCATGGGTTACTTTGAATAAATCCTCATGGTCTACAAGCAGTGTGTGTCCAGTCAGTCATTTCAGCACATCTAGTGCTTTCTCTTAAAAGTTTGTTTATAAACATCCATAAGTAGTAAGCTTAGTAGTTCTAAGTGGGCTTGCTTCCATTCCATGAAGTTGACTGTTATACTTAGGGAAGATTAACAAGAGGAGTCTGATGTATTCTGGAAAGCTGAATATTTCTCCTGGATGTTTCTATACCTGCAAAATGTTGTAGATCTTTCAACTGAAAATATTTTTTCAGTTTCACTTTTGAAAAAAAAATTTTTCTTTTTCTCACATTTGAGATGCAACCATAGTCTGAAATTTAGAATTGCTTGTGAGAGAGAAAATAAACTTCTGAACTTCAGTCGTATCAGACTATTACATCCTATTTCTGTAGTATCTTCACAGTTGTCATCTAGCTAATTAAAAAATGAGCTGCAAGGAGAAATATTAACCCTATTAATAACAGCATTGAAAATGTGTCTTGGAAGGAATACAAAAGCTCCAAATGCATTTTAAGCACCTCACTCCAGCAGCTGGGTAATTACACCACTGGCATAGCCAGACCTTTTGGTGCATTAAGCTGGTGACAAGATCATTCCTACTGCCAAAATATACTGCCAAAATACTCAAATATATGACCAAGTTACAGCAGCGGAAGGAATTACTACGTATCAGTTGAGGCATATTATCTCTTCATGTCCATGTTTTTCACTTATTCCAATGAATAGCAGCCCATTAGTTTAAATCTCTTTCTCTGAGCTCTGCAGAGCCTAAGTCCCCTGTCAAGCTAGCTCTCACTGCATGTGCATGGTATTTGTGTCCTGCTTTAATCCTTCCTGACAACTTGTAAAAATAAATTTTCCAGACACAGACTTCTTACTAGATATTTCTCAATATCATCCAGCACAGAAAGAGCTTGAAAAGGATAATTTTTCTTCTAGGCTAGTCAGACATACAAGATGTATTTTTGTTTCTCTCCTTTTTTGTTTTTCTTTTGAAAACAGGAACGTCATTATCATGTGAGCAATAACCCGCAGACAGACAGAAATAAAAGTAAATGTTTGGCACTGGAGAAATTATTTTGAAATCTTTGTAGCTCTGATACATTAAGAAGAACCTCTTGTCCAATGATACATTACAATTATTCAGAGAAAAAGGATTTGAACTGCATTATGACAGAGAGACATAAGAAGGGGACATGAATGGGCTACGTGAGCGAGCAAATGACTTCTGGTGCCAGCCCGATGATGACAGAGAGGACTTGAATTTCTGTAGCATTACCAGTTCTCTGAGATTCCTCAGCAGTTTTATTCAATGCTTCTGAGTGAAGTGATATCACTGGCCAGCATTGCTATGCTGACCACCTAGCAGGAGACGGACGAGGAAGTAATTTGAACAAGGCAAGATGCTGGTATCACTGGGTAAGATCGTTGTCTGGATGGCTACTCTTGCTTACTTAGCAGAGCTTGAGCGGTGTGTTTCGGATTAATGGAAGGAAGGTAATAAATCAGTTCCTTAAGGAAACCAGGTTGCCAGTGCTATGTGGAGAATGGGCTGTGCACAAAGCAGATTTAGGTGGTGCTAATGCTGTCACCTGGAGACCATGTGCAAAGCTGGGAGTGACCCAAGGGTGAGCAAACCCAAGTAAGTATCCCACCATCTCTCTCCCCAGAGATGGGACCTTGGCTGGCTGAAAGGCTAGTGCTCAGCTGTTTTAATCTGGAGCCCTCTGACCTGTCATCAGATTTTTTTGGAGAGAGAGAGTAATAATACCTCACCCACTGGAAAGGATGAGTTTGAGTTCTTCAGAATTGGTTGTGAACTGTTGTTAAACGATATAATTCTTCTGAAAGGTCTTGGTTTTGATCTTGGCAGAGCAACAAATGTTCTATCTTCAAAGTGTCTTCCTTTCATATTTCCTTCTGACTGACCTCACAGCACTGACTCCTCTCTCTGCTCTGCTTCTCTTTCTTCTAGCTTCTCTATTTGTTCTTTCAACTTTTTAAAAATGTGGTTATTGCTAGCAGTGAGTTTTTCTCTCATTTCTTTCTCAGGCGGTATCCCAGCTACATTAAGATTAATTTGTGAAGGTAGTGTTTACAGCTAACTCAATGAAGAGGGAATAAAAGGTCTCCCAGATTTCAGGTTTCACAAATAGTTCTTCACAGGCAGGTGTGAAGCTCGAAAGGACTGCATATGAAATAGAGGACAACTTCTGTGCAGTTCTATTGGGCCTTCTGTCCTCCATCCCCCTAGTCCACATTGTTATTTAGAAAAATCAAAAAGTGAACAGGCAGAAGGTAGACTGTATAAGATGCTAGTAATGGAACTGGAAACACTGGCATGTGTTCTGGTAAAGCTATTGTCATCTTGACCGTTCTCCTACATCCTATTATTTTTGTAAGAAGTTATTTAAATGTGTGCATATATCTCAGAGGAGTAGTCTGTGTTTTGAATTTTTTTAAAGAATCTCAGGAAGTTAAAATAAATATCTCCATGAAATTTGCTTCATAAGAATTTTCAGAAGCATTTGTCATATTTCTGCTAGCAAAGTCAGCTGAAAGACTTATTTTAGCAATGTGAAAAGCTGCTTCTATTGTGACAAAAATTATGGCCTAAGGGACAGAGCCACCCCCTCTAGAAATTAATACTTAAACCCCCACATTTCTGTCAACAATCTGATGGCAATGCCATGGGAAGCTACTAATGGGAAAATAGAGCTGTCAGAATAAAATGTGTTCATCTTCTCTAAACCAAGGAGACTTTATTTATTCTTCCAAGTAATAGGCACAACTGAACTGTCTTTCTGAAATCTCTATCTCCTATAGATAATATGCTTGGTTTAGTACTAACTCATACTTCAACTTCTGTCTCATGTACTCGGTACTTTTTGTCGTCATGTAGACCATATGCTCCTGGGAATAACAACTTTCTTAATGTGTTTTAGTATTGCATCCACAATTCCTGCAAAGCTTCGATGGTACAAAATACACCAAACAAAACTTACCATGCAATTTATGTGGGCTGAAAAACCAAACCTTATGTATCAATCCAAGAATTAATTAAGGTATTAGCAGTCTATTGAAAGAATTATTTTAAGTCCCATTTTGGTAAAACCGACACTTTAAATTTTCTAATTATTACAACTCACTGCCAGTCATGATGCAATTGAAACCTGTACATGCCAGTTTTCTTGTCTCTACCTCTTTCTCTAGTGTTCTACTTACCCTTCTGTCAGTCCTCAAGGTGCAGGAGAGAGGGTTTCAGTGTGTTATTAGTGTTCTGAGGGCTTCATTGATGAAGTATGATGCTGAGAATATCTTCCACCTTACTCCTGGATCTGCTTGAGTCTATTTTTATATGGTTCTTAGCACGTACTGCACGTTGCTCTTTCTTCATTGGTCCACAATTCCACTTTATATCTAAATACACTATATAAAGTATGTTTTAATTACGTATGTTCAATATTTGTTCTTTGTTCCCTTTGTTATCTCTAAAGCCGGTTTTACTGGACTTCCAAGGGCTTAATGACCAGTAATTGATCATCAGTAATTAGTTTATAGCCCAGGAACCTCTGGTTTCATCCTGTCTCCACAATTACAAAACCTCTCCTATAATCCGTTACTTGTATAATCTTCTACAGTAGTTTTGTTCTAGGTCATAGCTGCCTCTACACAAAATTACTGCTGCTCCTGTACTGTTTGTTATACACAGAAATCTCAAAAGTACTATAACAATAGGAATTATGGTACCCAACCCTAAAAAACTAAACTAAAATTTAACCAAATCAGGTGATATTCACCTGGTAGGTAAATAATTGCTATTACAGCTCAGCTAGCTAAAACAAAGCTCCAGGCAGGCCAAGACAACCCAGAGAAAGCCATCCTGACATGTTCTATCTCCAGCACTTTGCAGACCTAATACAAAAGTTGTGGGTTTTTACTAAAATGGCAATGCTGTGCTTGCTGTGTTGTAAGGCTCTGCCCCATGGAGCCTCATTTCTTAGCTAATACCTTTAAGCAGCAAAGAAGACTTGGCCAAGGCTGTCACCAGCCTTATGAGATGAGACCCAAAGGAAAGGACTTCTGGTGCTCCCATTCAGCTGACGAGATGAGTTCCTGTGTTCTGGATTATTTTGTATTAAGAACGGAGAGCTCTGGTTCCTCAGTTGTACAGCACACTGTGGCCAATGAAGCCATATTCTGACAAGATGGCAATATAAAATCTCCTAAATGGAAATAATAAATGCATAGTAGTACCTTCATTTTCATGCCTAAGTCCTACTGAGATCTGTGGCTTATCTCTTCTGAGGAGCATCTGACTGATGCATAAAAAGAGTGAACATACGTGTCATGGAAAGGGGGGCACAAGGAGGTTTTCTAACTACCTGCTTTATGGGAGAGTATTCCTTCCAGGACTTGGTCTTGGGCTGTTTCAATGTCTGCCCTGGTGGGGAGAAGGTGACATTTCAAATGGAGAGGAGAGAACATGCTGTGGTGGATACTACTTTCTCAACACTGACTTTTCATTAGCTCCTCTCCAGAAGCATTGTTTGAATCAAACACAAAAGAAAGCAAAGTTAGGTATGACCTTGTTTTTTTAATTCTTTGCGAAAGTTCCTGTTCCTTCCCAGGATTTGTGCTCTCTTAAATTGCAGCTTCCTTTCTAGGGGTTTGGGTGGGAGAAGGAACTGACAAGACAGAGGCAGAAGTGATGCCTGAACACAGGATGTATTTGTGCATCCCCTGGTTGTCTGTTTGTGTGCTGGGTCAGAGACCAAACCGCCAAACTTTCGTCATGGCAGTGAAAACCCTGCTCCTAGCCGTAGTGGTCTGAGCTAAGAGCACTGTCAGGGAATCCTTAGGTGGATTTCTTCCTTCCAGATGCATATTGCGCTTTTCTGCAACAGGTAGTAACACTACACAGTAAAACTCTGGAGTAATAAATGACATGCATCATAAAACATCTGCCAGTAAGAAAAGTAACTGTCCCAGATAAATGTTGCAGGCATAGTGGAAACTCCTGCTGGTTTATTATAGCCAGCTTATAGGATTTACTTCAGTTTCCTTTGACACTAGAATTATTTCTACTGTGATAGTGAATGCAAGATTTTCACATCAAGAAGTGAGGTTGGATTTAATCAGTTTCTTAAATTCCACCTCAAATCATCAGAACTGTATAGATTAAATATATTTTGTATTGAATAGATGAATATGCAGTTCTCAGGTAGATTTTTATGTTCTGTTTCTCATATAAAATGAGCTTTGTTTATAAGATCCAGGACTACAAAGTTATCAGGAGAAAGGTACTAAACGATTAGGACATTACACATACCTCTTTAATAAAAGACAAAGGGCTTGGTACTTCAATCCTTTACACGTCATGTGGCCACTTATCTGATAACTTCCTGATAGCCACAAAAAAAAGTCATTGGTTTGGTCTTGGAGAATACAATTTCTACCCTGTATTGACAAATCTGTGGTTTTTTGAAATTAAATCTGCAACAGATTTTTTGAAATATCTGATTTATAATTACATTTTAGTTCAGGTGTACGTTTAACTGATGCTCACTTATGTTGATAAGAAATTGTATTATGTGGACTTGTTTCACAAGAGCTTCTAGGAAATAATGTTGAAAGATTTTTTTTCCCTAAAGGAAAAATTGGGAAAAACAGAAGTTGAAAGTTAAATAATCTAAGCAGAAATTATTCAGTTACAATAGTAAATGTTCAATAGGGAGGCGGTTGTTGAATGTGTGATCTTCACAAAGAGTTATTAATGTTGATCATCACAAGAAATATTAATGTGGTGTGCTCAGATATAGGACACAGAAGAAACATATCTTTTAAATGATGGTGATTGAATTGAAGATAAACCATTGCATTACGTATTCTAAACCAAGTAATTTTGCAGTGACCTGTTATAAACTCAGAAGTGTATACATAAATAATGGCAAATGGGGGCACAAAAGAGAGATGAATGGTATGTTGGTCATTTTGTTATAACTGTGGCATCTGAAGCCTGTTTTGTGCTATATATTTAGACATATATAGCCAGCCATCCCAGAACAAAAATCTCAGTCATCTACATAAAAATCTTGCAAATTGGTCATAAAAACATACTTAACTGGAGTGGGACTTTGTATCATACAAAATATATTGCAAACTGTAAGGTAGTATGCCAAATTGTGTGAGTCTCTCACTCTCTCCAGAGCTATTGTTCACTGTAAATAGGCAGAAAGCAAATATAGAAAGGTAGGCCAGCAGTGGAACTGCAGGTGTGCAAGACAGCAGTGCCACTGAAGTAAAAACAAGAGTTTCTTCAATAGAAAGCACAGTGTGAATGTAAGTGCAAATATAAATACAGAGCAGGCTTTGTGAACAGTCCATGAAACTAGTACATGGTCCTGCAGACCCACTGAAAAAAGTTATGAAATACATCTTGAGATAGATTGCATAGGTGTAAGTAACACTGTGTTAGATTTATAGCAGGAAACCAGAAACTGGCAGAAGAGATATTTTCTGTAAAGATAGAAAAATAAAAGAACTGCCATACACCAAAATTTTCTTCACTTACAGAGGTTTTATTCTGCTAATAGTTTCATGTTGTAGATAACTGCTACCAAACACTTCCTGGAAAACTTTTTGAAAGGAAGTCATCAGTGCAGGATTGCCTGGCAAAACAGCACGAAGTACTGTCATGGCTCAAGCCCACCCAGCCAGCAACAAAGCATCACACAGCTGTTTGCTCACTCCTGCCCCTCCCCTCGGTGGGGTGGGGAAGATAACATATAAACCAAAGGCTTCAGCTTGAGGGTTAAGACTAAGGATAGGGAGAGCTCACTCACCAGTTATGGCTGTGGGCAAAAACCAGAGTCGACTTGGGGGAAAAAATACCAGTTTAATTTAAACAGCAAATCAACACAAATTTACTGATCAAAATAAGAGCAGGATAATGAGAAATACAACTGGATCTTAAAAACACCTTCCCCTTACCCCTCACTTCTATCTGGGCTTAACATTATTCCTGGTTTCTCTACCTCCTCCCCGCAAGCAGCCCAGGAGGGCAAGGAAAGGGCGTTGCAGGCAGTCTGTCACACATTGTCTCTGCTGCTCCTTCCTCCTCAGGGAAAGGACTCCTCATAGTCTTCTTCTGCTCCAACGTGGCCTCTCTCCCAGAGGAGACAGTGCTGCATGAACTTTTCCAACGTGGGTCTAGCCCATATGGCTGCAGCTCCTCCTGAACTCCTCCAGCACAGGTCCCTTCCACAGGGTGCAGTCCTCTCAGTGACAGACTGCTTCAGCACAGGCGTTCCTTGGATTCATGGTCTGCTTTGTGTGCAGTCCCCTTTTCTGGTGCAGGGTCCTCCATGGGCTGCAGACAGGAATCTGCTCCCCTGTTAACCTCCGTGGGCTGCAGGGGGTTGGCCTGCTGTCTTACCACGTGCTGCAGCAGAATCTCTGCTCCACTGCACTTGTCCACCTCCTTCCTCACTGATCTTGATTTCTGCACGATTGTTTGTCTCACATCCCCTTCCTCTCCAAGAAAATTTGCCCAACGCATTTTTCCCCTCTTAAATACGTTATCGCCTAGACACTGCCACTGTTGGTGATTGGCTCAGCCTTGATAAACCTGATAATAATAAATGTTCTTGGTATCTTTTCATAATTGAAGTAATATGTTGATAACAGCTGCATATTCTCTGCATTGGCTGTGCAAATTCTACAGAAAGTGTTTAAGGAGCGGTATTTTGACATGACTTAGTAAAATACTTTCAGTCTAGCCTTACATTGCTCTGGGAGCCTAATGGTACTCGCTAGCATGGCAGGTAAGAAAACCTCATTTTCTCCTCAGAGGCCTTGTGAGAAGTCAAATGTGAAATCCAACACAGTATTAATTTCAGGATCAAATAACACTCTAAATGAAAAAATAATTTGAATTTTCCATGACAAATGGAATGCTAAACTTTTTGGTTCCCTGTGTTTTAATTGTACCTGTTAACTTTGATGACTTAGCGCCACCATGTAGTGTCACCAATACTTAATGCTTTGGTGTATGTTGGTATAGTTAAAACAACATGAATCAGTTACCTGTCAGTGAAAATTGCTTCTTCCCTTCATCTATGCCTTGTAATATTCTAAAAATTACTGTGTAAGAATTGTCTTTAATTTTAATTACCTGGATATGACCTATTAACATTAGTACTGTGCTGGTGGAGAATTCATCATTTAATTTTGGCCAAGGATGCAAATTGCCCAGACACCTAGTTACGTTCCCATGAAAGTTCCCATCAACTTTGCCTGTACAAATTTGGAAACACTAATTTATGTATCCCCTCACCTATTTTTCCTGTGAGTTACTCAGTCCTTCTCAGTTTCTTTATGTGCTCACAGGTGTAAGTAGTTCTGCAAGATCTAGCTCTAGGTAATTGTATTATCCCAGCTTTAAACTGGCAAGTTAATATTACTCAGGAGGCAGTTTCACACAAAGAGATAAAATCCTACAGGACTTTACTGTTAGCAATCCAAATAAGGATAAAGGATATATTCTTAAGTCATACAGCTGTGTGAACAATTGAAATCGATTGAAACTGTTGTTGAGCTCACTTGGATCCCTAGTCACACAGGTATTTTTGGAAACGATTACACAGCTAAAGTAGGAAAAAAAGCATTAAGAAGGATTATGCTGATATTCCAGTTTCACTGTCTAGGAGTGAAACCACATCTCTTATCTACTCAAGAGCAATAAAGCCTTCTCTTTTAGGAAAAAAAAAAAAAGTGATCAATATAGAAAAGATTTACTTGTATAGTACATTCAGGTATAACCCAGAGATTTGGAATGAAGAAGATCAGTAGGAAGCCTCATGACTAATTCATTAGAAAAAAAAAGACTAGATATTGATATTTATTTTCAGAGGTTGGCCAATTGTTCACTTGGTTTAAAAACGGAGATGATTTCCTATTTGACTATGCTACTTCATTGTCTCTCCTGAAACTCTTTGCTTGAAGGCGGCCGTTCATTCTTCTGTTTGCCCAGTCCCGCACCCTGCTGTACCTGATGCTACTGTTAAGGCTCTTGTTTGCTGCTGACGTGGGTATTGCTGTCTGTGTCAAGAAGCAGGAAGATTTGGCAGCCCTTCTGCAAGGAGTGCAAAGATTTGAAAATACCCCATGTTGGAAGATAAAGCCTACATTAAATAAAGACTATTCGCCGTTTCAGTAATCTATTTAAAATGCCACTCTGATGGCCTAAGAATCTCTTATTACCTACAGCTTAATTGACGTGATATGAAAGCTTTTAATTTCTGTTTATGGCACTGTTATAGCTGGGTATTACTTGAGCTGTCATTATTGATTATTGGCGCTGATGTTACTAATTAAGGCTGTTTGCAGAGAACAACCAGCTACTGCAAAGAGCAGTTTGCTGCTGGTGGGGCCACTCGGGGAGCGAGGGGCAAGGGGGTGGCCCCGCTGCCAACATTGCTGAACCTGTGACCGGTGGCACAGGGACACGGGGTGGTGGCTGGGTGTGCCTCTGGAGCCATGGAGTGATTTCACTTGAGATCTGCATGCAGGGTGGCACGTTCAAGCTGTTGGCCTTTTTCCATGGAGAAGCACTGTGCAGGGGAGGCACAACCTCGAGGATGCAGGTAGCATCGAGGTGCTATTGCAATAGGATGTTCTATGTTCTACGTAGGATATTCTATATCCTGTTGCACTATGTATATGTATATTTTTATTCTGTTTTATATACAAAATATGATTCTATTCTATGATTTAGCAATACATATAATAATTACATATTTGGAGAAGGCCTCCTACATCTCTGTGTTCCTCTGTGTGCTGTTGAAACCAGCAGTACTTTACCAAATCCCTTTGCACACTTTATAGTCTCCACCTGCACCTGACTTGGATTTCTGTCTGTGATTTTCCATTTAAGGAAGCTGCTACAGTACCTGATGTCTGGGAAATTTTGCCTCTAATTTCTGGCCTAGACAGGCCAGAGTGGTTTCTGATACTTAATACTACCAGTTGTGAAGATATAAAAGTAGCAGTTCCTGTATGTGAGAAGAAACATCAAAAGAGGAAAGAATAATGAAGCATATGTATGTACCTGTTTTCTTTTAAGAAGAAAAATGCTGATACCTCTGCTATGATTGATAGCAATATATAATACATAAATATCTGTGCTTCCAAAAGCTGTTGCAAGCTGTGATGACCTTGCCTGTACTGATGAATGTTCAATTTCTGCAGAGAAAATATAATAACATATTAGAAACATCCTTTAAAATAATAATGCCTGACTCCATTTGAATGATCTTGAAAGCCTTAAAGAGGGAACAAATGTGTACTGAAAACACTACAATGATTCTGTGCTCGGCATATATAAATATTTTTTAAAGATCTCAACTAGTTGCTTGGCTGACAATTCAATTATTCAACCTTGTGCTGAAGAACATCATAACAAAACTTGTCTCTGTAGTGACACTGTAATAAATCTAAAATAAAAGATGTCTTTGGAATGAAGAGGGAATCTACTTGTTAGTTTTATTTATATGATATCAAAGGAAAAAAAACCCCACCAATTCACCTACTCATGTGATAACTCTCGTTCAGCGGTCTAGCACACAAATAATAGGAAGTTCCTGTTAAAAACTGTCTCTTTTCCTACTGCACAGTAGTTCTATGCATAAGATTTATCATGGATAAGTGTTTAGAAACTAGCCCTTAAAAAATCAGGAGCCCCAAGGAAGACCTGCCCAAAGTTACTGAAGACAGAGAGGTTCCTGTGGTGCTGTAGGGATCTGAGCCTGCCCAGACCATCCAGGAGCCAGATAGTACCATGGATGTAGTCAGTAAAGTGTCAGTCCCTCCTGGGCTTCCCTCTACAGACAAATCCCCATGTCTTCTCCACACTCAGAGCAGAGAGCCACTGACAGAGCATCTGCTATATTATTTTTTTCCTATAGTGGCCAACTTCAAGAAGAGAACTAGTTATCATCACCACGTAAGACTGGATATGTCCGAAAAGGGAGAACACATTCCTAAAATGAGTATCAAACTCCAGGAGGTTTCCCAGGAGGCAACCCAGGTGTCCTGATCAGACTTCATTTTGCCACAGGCTCTGAGCAGTTCACCGTGGGGATCTGACTGCCATGGCAGCAGGTGTGTTCCAGCCTGGAAGAGGGACTGGGTATAGGCAGCTGCAGGACCGTGTACGCAAGCCAAGCAGTATACGTTTAGCAGAAGGTGGAAATTCTTCTTATTACACTTGTCTTGTAAATCCAAGCTTGCCCAGAACATATATATCAGATCCAATATTTATGGGGCTATGTACATCATGATACATCTCCCAGACTCTTTACAGTCTAAGCTTGCTTCTTGTTGACTCTGTACTAATTACGTATGTGCCAGAAATAACATTGAGTCATATACCTTGAAAGACCTTCTGCGTGGCTGAGACCCATTTTTGTCAGTATAACATACAGCCATCACTCTGGAATATGCCTATAGTTTTCCTAGCAGGAAATAGCGAACAACGATCCCTGATGGCTATGCCTTGGTCTGCCTGTCGGTAGGCCACCTCTAGTTCTCCAGGTTCCTGGGAAGAAAACAAATCAAGATATTCAATTTGAAATTCCTACCCTCCTGGGCTTTTGACTGTAAGTCTAGGAAGAACATCTGCACAGACCAAGATGCAAAATTGTAATTAACATATGCTAAATTCTTAAAATATTCAAATTCTGGCCTTGAGTTCACTAATAGGAAGGAATTCCTTTTCTTCTTACAATTCCATCTCTGTGGGGAAAAAAAAAAAGAAGGAAAAGGTAAAAAGGTTAAAAACTGCTGCTATGTAGATGCAGGACTTTTAAGAGAAATTCCATTAGAGATATTGGAGAAAATAAAAACCTCAGATGTTAGTGTAGCGTTGGACAGAGCTCAGACTGATGTTTAAAGACCAAAAAGGGAAGAAGACACACCAGTATGGACTGGTGTGAAAGAGAAAGCCAGAAGAGAACAGTTATAGTTCGGTGACTGCAAGGAATACAGGACACACCTGCAGCTCAGTGCCCTTCGGGAGCTGCTCATAGATGAGCTTGTTTTACAAGAGGCAGCATTCTGCACTTCTCAGGGCACAGGGATGGCAGGTTTATAGGCAGGATAGGGAATGTAAAAGGGTCTTTGGAAAAAATCAGCCAAATACAGAGATAAGAAGGATATTTCTACAAAGCTCTGCCATTTGACTTTGTATGCAAATACTCAGAACTCACATTCAACACGTAACAGAACATTTCTGGGTCTCAGACACAGATCAGGACTGCATAAAGTAATAGGCCTGACACATTATAGGGCTTAACAATTCATGAATTTAGCTGTTACTGGCATGTAAATATGGCAACATTTCTTGAGGTCTTTCATTACTTCACCTTCTCTGCTGTTAATGGTCTTACTCCTGTCACTCTCTGCAAAAATGCTGATAGAAAGCATTTTTTGGCAAAGATGAAAGGATTACAGCTATGTACATTGTAAGAGAACTGCAATAGTTTAGCTGAGGGCAACATGTTCTTCTGGGCGACTGGTATTGATAATTTGTATTCCTTGTAAGCCTAGCAACAGGCGATAGAAAAGTAAGTTTAGACTAGAGCTCTCAATGAATGAAAGTTGGACTTTAGTATTCTACCGTATCAGCAATAAACAGAGAAGCCAGACGCTGTATTTATATTGATTCCTTTCTGAGACCTGGTGAGCGAGCTCCCGGCGGTTAACTTCACACACACTATCGACTCTCCCTTTGCCATCAGAGCTAAGGGATGAAGCTCATGATAAAGGCTGAGGAGGAGGAGGGCAGTATGCAGAAAATCAGGAATGAGTCAAAGAAAACACTCACATCTCTATAGATGACGTTGTGATGAGCACGTAGGTCTCAGTTCACCTTTGTAAGCGCAGGTGAACTTTGTGAGCTTGGCAAGCCAAGGTGAAGTGAGGGCAGCCGGAGGGGACCTGAGCACCACTTGATAGTGTTGCTATCCTGACTCTGTTCTGGGGACGTTCTTATGCCCAGCAGCAGTATTGTGGGTTGCAACTGGTGCAGGGTAAAATTTCACTGTAGTCACTTCAGCAAAAGTCTGTAGGTACCAAGGGTCTTATGATTGCTTTTTTTTGTTAGCTTTGTGAGAAATAGAAGAGCCTGCCTTTAATCAGTACTGTGCAACAGTGCCCTCCTGTGCGGGATGGCAGGTCAGGTCCAGACAAGCAGCTGGGAGTAGGGGTTACAGACCTGGGAGTCTCTGGGCTGTGTTTCTGTTGGACCTCTGTGCTTGCAAGTCTCTTTAATTGATGATTACTGTGAACGACATGCATGGAGAGATGAATCACACAAAATAAAAGATTAGCACATTACCTGGAAAGTTTGGTGGTGCATGTGGAATCACATTGGATTTCTCACTAGCTTCCTTGCTCTGTGAGTGCAAATTATTCTTTGTAAATCTTTTGCTGCACCATGTAAGGGCTAATGTAATTGTTTTTCCTTCAACTGAAAAGCAGGAGTATGCTTATAAGGAAATCTAGTCCCATTAATTCTTCCCTTGATTGTGTTAGTACGTTCTTTATTTAGGCTTTTGTCAAAAACCACAGTTTTATTACTGCAAATCCTACTACACCCTCTCACTCTTCCTGTTTTATTGAGCTCTATGACATTATCTTTTGATGGTGGTTGCCAGGAAGTGTCAATTCAAACAGATCCTCAATGAATATCATGCTCAGGTTGTTTTCTCTCATCACAGTGGGAGGCTGCTTTTGTTTCCTATTTTCTATTAAGGTGCCATTTCTCTCAGTCACAAGGGTGTATTTTTGCTGGTGTAGATGAGTGCAAGATTAACTTACAAGCCAGGCGCTTGCTAGGAAACTTAGCATTAGCTCATGGAGTAGGAAACTGAACACTCTAACTGCCTATCCTGTAAAAACTAAAAAGAAATGAGTTTTCTTTATTATGAAACAAAAGAACCATAAATTATCTTGAGACGTATGCATTCACATTCCAATAAATGTATCATTTATCTAATAAATATGTCATGATTTCTATGCATATGGATAATATCTCTCATCTCGCTCTCATTTCTCTCTCTCCCTCTCTCTCTGAACTCTCTCAAATTTTACTGACAATTTGTAGGTCTCAGCACTTGTGACTTTTCAATATTCCTCAAAAGAAGCAGCTGGTTTTCAGGAAATGAAACTAACTCAGCAGTCTTGTGCCTGGTTTTTGGAAAATTTCATCTCCATATTGGGAGCTGAGCATTTGATAATCTTGAAAGGGGTAAATTAATCATTCTGAAATAAAAATATACAGATTAAAGCCTGAATGTTTCTTTTTAAAGCAGATAGCTTCAACCTACAATAATTTACAGCAGATTTCTAAAGTTTTTAGAAACATATATTAATAAGAATAGCATATTTAGTGACATGAAAAGAAATAAAATTATTATTGCTATTATTCCTCAAAAATGTCTGGGTTTGCAGTTCTAAGAAGCTGGAAATTTCAGAGACTGAGGGAAGGCAAATCTGTTCTGGCATCAGATCTTGTGCTGTTTTTATCTGATTAATTTCCTAAAGAGCAAGAAAAAGGCAAAAGGAATTTTTAAATTCTCCTCACTGCCTGAAAACAACTGGGTTCTGGCTCAGAGACACAAGCTCATATGCCCATAGAGAAAAACTAAAAGGGGACATGGAGGGTCAGACAGTCTTCCCTGCCTCCTGAGACGATGGCAAATATGGCATGAAGAAGGGCAACTGAGGCCACGGTTGCACGTCCCTGCTGACAGATATCCTCTCACCACTTCAGGAATGACTGATCTCCATGTTCCAGGTAAACACAAATCAGAATCCATCCACCGCTGCTATGCTAAGCTGCAAACTACGATGCTGCAGTCATCAACTGCCATTAACATACTTGTCTGCTGGAAGAGACAGGTGTGTCTCAGAGAGGTTGAGCTACAGACAGTAGCTTCATCACTTCAGTTTTCAGCTGCCACATTGTCATGGAGTAACTTCTGCTTCTGAAGCAGCTTATGAATTTCACATTGGAGGAATTGTTGGATAACGTTTACAGATGGTGTTGGGAGCTTGTTGAAAAATGTTAGTGTCTCATGTAGCACTGTCCAAGTGAAAGCAGATGTAGTCATCATGGTATTTTCTGACTTTTGATTGGCTTTCCCAATCTCATGTGTTTTTAAGTGTCAATGGAAGTCATGCTGACCTGTTTTCTTGGGGCTTAAACGCTTATATAAGAGAGATGCCAAGCCTGTAGGGTAATTACAGTACTAATTACTACTTTTGACATATATTTCTAGTGATGAGGGTTATTTCCAGGATGTCTTTGATGCTATTTTGCAAGGGTGCTGAGCTGAGAATTTCTTTTCCATATTATTTTCCAATGCTGATGTTTGCTTACTCTGTACTTTTAGATGTAGGAATATAACAGCAGGCAGCAAAGCAAATTCCACCATAGGTTTTTGTATGTAATAGGAAGCATAAAGTAAATCAAGCAATAGATTTTTGCTATGGGGAAAAGATATTTCTGGTTTTCTCAGTAGTTTTGCTATGCAATACCCTTATTTAATTTACTGTTCTTGTATCCCTAAAAACAGGACAAGAATCACCTGAAGGTAAAAGAAGTTGAGAATCGTAACTAAACACAATCACAGCTCTCTTGCCAGTTTCCAACAGCAGCCTACTTGAGAGTAGTCCTTTCCCTTCTTCCTTATTTTTGCTCTCCTTATTGAGAGGAAAAGGGTTAGGAAACGTGTGAAATACACATATCTCCTGGTATTCAGTTAAACAGAAATCATGAGATTATAAAAGCAAATACTGTAAAAAACGCTAACAAATAATCAGTAATAAATTTGTAACAAGTGCTGAGATTTGCTAAGGAGCTAAACTTGGTATACTACATCTGGATTACTACAGCCAGTTTTGAGGCCTCAGTAGAAGACGTTCATCAATGAATAGGAACCCATTCAGCAGAGAGCCTCTGGAGTGGTCAGGGCTGCAGCACTTGTCCTGTGTGGAGAGGCTGAAGGACTGTCACTTGTTCAGCCTGGAGATGAGATTACTTCAGAAGGGATCAAAGCCCGCCACTACTGTCAAGAAGCTCCTTAGAACTGGTTTTGAAAACACAGGGCCAGCCTCATCTCAGAGGTGCATGGTGAGAAGGTGAAAGCCAAAGAGTTTAAGTGGGATGATGGTGATCCAGAATAGAGACAAGGAAAAACTCATTTCCCATGGGGGCAGTTGAACTGTGAGACAGTTCAGCCACAGAGGTTGTGTTGTCTCTGTCTTGACTAGACAATGTCCTGAGAAGGCTGTTATGATCTCATCCTTATCCTTGCTTGAGCAGGAGGTTGGACCAGATATTTCTAGGGCTTCTTCCACCTTGAATTATCCTGTGGTTTTTTAATTCTGTAAGAAATCTTTGATTTACATTCAGCAACCTGTTACTTCAGGGAAGTAGGAAAGGTGTTGGGAAATCAAGGGGCCAAGGCAGATGGGCAGCATGTGGTGAATGCAAGTCTGGCTGTTTCTTTAATTTTTCCTTTTTGAAATGGATGTGATTCATCTTACTGCTTCAAGCAGAATTGATCCTTACAGCATTTGTTCTACCGTGGGACTTCATAGGCAGGAGGATAAGGAGTGCCAGGTGCAGCACAATTTCTAGTGGAGCTGTCTAGAAAGGCAACAGATTGTCCAGCGCTTATTTTTCTTTTCTGAATGAACAATGGTTTTTTTAATGCCTGATTTTTTTCCTAATGAGTCTCATGCAATAGCATTTCCTGTCCTATACTGATACTGTTGGATCCCATGGCCTAATTGCAACCAAGTCTGATAAAGCAGCCTCAAATATTAAGTTTCCATGTGTTTAATGAGGAGAAGAAGATAAGTGATGGAGAAAGACCCCGTTAATATCTCTGCCGTCAGCTTAGGCACTAACTGGGGTGAAGGCCTGTGTAGGGGAGATCAAAGGTAAATATAAGGACATATGAGCCCTACAAGTGAGCTCAGGCAGAAGTCAAGCATCTCTTGGTACCAGTCATAAAACTACAGGGAATGGGCCTGCAGTACTTCTGCAGCTGGTGAGGTGGACTTTTTGGATGTAGAAGGTCCATGTTCCATGTCCCAGATGGACAGTTCCTTGAAAACTGCATGTTTTGTGTTGCTGAACTTTCCATTCCTGATGGCTTCTCTCTGTGATGAGGGCTAAAACTGAAGAGTTCTGAGATAGTTTACTGAAATTAGGGAATTTCTCCATAATTGCAAGCGTATTTGCCATTCTTTTGTCATGTGTCTTGGCACTGAGGCTCCTAGAACAGACTTTCGTTTCTTCTCTTTGACCCTATACGGGGTCTAAATGCAGCTCAGGGCTGCTGTCCGTCGTTCCCAACCAGATATAGCTGGGCAGCCTGATTTCTGATCAGTTGAGTGGCTTTGTATGGGATGTGAAGAGTGAAAAAGAAGTATTGGGTTGGAATCAGAAGTTGTGCGAAAGCAGAACCTCCAAATGTCCACCTTTCCACTGCTACCCCCATACGGGACCTGAATCACCACATACACCTCCCAGCATGGGACCCATGCCATATGGCCATATTGCACTATCTCCACCCTATACATCTAACTATGTGGCTTTTCTCTGGCATGAGGACAAGTGGGAGTCTCAGTGATATCCCACCTCTAGATGGCATGATGATACTGTAAAATGTTCAAGGTATTTTTGATGTGTTAAAGAATCATTACATCGTTTTCACAGTAAGAACATGCTCCAACGACCAACACCCGGGACCTATATTCAAGGATACTGATTCCTAGCATGCCTGGAGTCATCATGATGCCAATATTGAAATATGGATTTAAAAGGCCAAAAGAAAATTACCAGACAGGTACAGTAGCCAGATTTTCAAATGTTACTAACTTGTTCATTTTTCAAAACCTAAGAGGGCATAGGTTACAATTTATGATAGCATCAGATCATGATCCAGGTTTTGTAGCAGCCATGTTTGTGTTGCAAGAATGCAAAATAAGGCAGCTGTAGCTGAACTTTTGTCACCATTTTCATTCTCTAAGTCTACTTGCAATTGAAAGAAAATAAAATATTATAATGTATGCACATAGTGGTCATATAGATTCTAGCACATTTACAAATAAAATATTCGGAGGCTCACAGGAAATTATTTGCCCTTCACTAAGCATATGAAACTCTTAGCTTCAATAGGAACTGTGCACATGTGTTTGACTGCATTCCTAAATTTTGCTCACGGGCATGGAAAAAATCTGAATGATAATTTTCAAGAGCAAAAAAACCCCAATCTTTTTTGTGTTGTTTTCGGGGTGTTCTGGGGTTGTGTTTATTTTGGTTGGGGTTTTTTTTTGAGTATGTGTGTGTTCTATTTTCTGATTGGTGTCTTCTCTGAGTACTTCAGTTCATAGATATCAAAGAATGTCCCAAATGCCAAATCTCAAATAGTCACATTTCAAGCATCAATGAAGTGAGTTCTATAATGGAATAAAAATTTACAGTAGCTCAGGAGATCCCCTGCAGTTCTTTGCTCTGAAAAAACAACAAAAATTGGACTTATATAGGTAGACATAGTATATTATCTGACAGATCAAAGCCTGGTGCTGGTGAGAAATTGCTTATGAAAGCAGTTGAAGAAATGAAAAGCACTTACTTGCTGCACAAGAAGGAATAGTTCCAAAAATAGCTTTGTGCTCTGCCATCTGACACTAGACAGCCTCTTTGGGTCCTTTCATTTTTGTAGCAGCCACTCTCTGTCTGCTTCAGCATTTAGATTGACACTTTTTTCAACCAGACCTGCCAGGCTAGAGATGAGATGCTGGTTTTGCATATCACTTAGTTCCTGTGTCTCAGGAGCAATTGCTCCTCTTACCCTATGACGACTTTTCAGAAGGGAAGCACCTCCCATTGATGCTTGAAACTTTGGTGCACTATCTCTGAAAATGAGCTTATGACCTCACCCTGCAGCAGTTAAATATCCCAGGCTACTTTGGTAAGAGATGTGATAAGATGACCCCTGTGGCCTTGTCACTGTATTTTGCATGATTCCTTTATTGAATTACCTAATAAGGAAATACTTCAGTATAATCAAACTTGGGAAAGTTGGGAAATACTGAAGTTTTTCTTCGCAAAATAAATTCAGCTGGTTTGGTTTTATGCAGCATGTTACTACCTTGAACTACATTTTCCTTTCTCCCACAGGACCCCTTGTTCATTCCGTGTACAGATAACCATTGAAATTTCTCTTTTTCTTTCTCTCCAATAGTGTTAAGTTTTCAACTCCTGACCAACAAAACTGAAACAGAAAACCCCACTAACATGAAGACACAGAAATTCAATAGTACAATACCGTATGGATTTATTCCTAAAGTGTGCCAGCATAAATTCATCCTCCTTTATCCTCTAGTCACTGTAAAATCCATTAATATTTCTAGCACCTCAGTGACAGCAGACCCTCACAAGGCATAACCATGGAATGCATCTCCCTCCCTCCCTCCCTCCCTCACTCTCACACTTATGTCCCCATGTGTTGCCTGACCTAGTTGAGAGGCGTCCCTGCCCATGACAGGGAGGTTGGATTAAATGGTCTCTAAGATTCCTTCCCACCTAAGCCATTCTATGATTCTATAATTCTGTGTGACAGATTTCAGATGACTGGTCCTCAGGATAGGCCTGCATAGTGCAGTGTGACAGACTTCCTGTTTTTCCAGCCTGGCTGGGAAAAAATGGCGCAGAAAAGGAATGAAAAAATTCAGAACAACTGCCTACGATTCAGGCTTTTATGGTTCAGGCTGTGAATCCTGCTCTTCCCCCTCCTCCCACCACCCTGTAGACTCCTGTCCTGGCCCCCATAACCACTCTGCCCATCCCCTGCTATCCCACCTGGCCTCAAGTCTCCTAGCTCCAGACCTTCTCTGTTTTGTTTGCTCTACTTCAAAAACCAGCCATGTTTTCCATGCTGTCAATAAGTTGTCTTTCCCCCCATCCCCACCCAGCTACATTCCCTGTTCTTCCCTGTTCCCACACAGATTTTTTCATGCCCCGCAGTCTCAGTTTCCTCTTCTCTGAAGTACATGGAAGGTATCTCAGGGACCACAGAGAGCAGCCCATAACTCAACCCTGAGTTCTTGGTGCTTCCTTCCCCAGATGCATCCCTCCTGAGATTGTCTCCGCTCTTTACCTAAGGCCTTCATAATTTTATGGCACATAAGATTTAATCTGAAGCTTTGTAGTTTTTGTTAAGCTTTGAGTTCTCACAGGGGCACTGTCTTTTCTAACACCTCAATGGCCTCCCTCATGCTAGTTTTCAAATGCTTCTTTCAGAGCTTAGGGGCGTTAACCACAAAACAAGTGAGAATAACGCATGGCCCAAGCATTATATTTTTTCCTTATGCTCACGGCACTGGTGGAAATACTCTTGTGATCAGATCTGTGGAGCTGAAGAATTTACTGCCTTATCATGCCTCTGTGAGCCTTCCCAGCCGTAGCTGACTGTGTGAGAACTCTTTTGTGGCGGTAACTGAAACCTACTGGGGTGGTGGCTTCTCTGATCACCTGAAGCCAATTGGAGTCACGCCACAGGCAACGCCCTTGTTTTGGGAACACTGGGAAAAAATGATACAAAATTTTAACTAAAGACAGATGTCTGGGATAGAAAACCTTCAACTCAATTGAATTAAAATTATAAGAAACTGAATCCAGAGCCTGACAAAAAACCTTAACTGCAGGCATTGCTCCCAGTTTAGTTTATAATATCTTATTTTATATTTTGTGTCGCTAAATCCCCCTGCAGCTTCGCTGGCTATATTCATCAGTGTTTGGTGCTTACAGCTACTGTGTAGTGCTGCCGTTAGTTGTAAAAAGCTGTAGATTTCTATAGTGCTCTGTGTGAAGGTGTGTGTGGGTGCAAATACAGAGTTTGTTGCAACTTGAAAGAATTTTAAGTCCTTGAGTCTGGAGAGAGCAAAAGGTATGATTGTAAGACATTGTCAGAATTTGTTGCATGTCTCTGTTACATCATTAACAGTTTGGGGTTTTTTTAAAGTATATACAGCAATGTGAATTTCAAAAAGTTCTAATGTGTTTCCTCTATTTTTGTTACAGCAACATCTCTCAAGCTCTACAACCATGAAGAACAATAGGAAAATTCTCCAGTAAAGGATGTCAATATTCAGGTTTTGTTATAATACCTAAAAAAAGGTGAATCACTCATAGTGCCTAACTAATACATCCTGTTCTGCTTCCACTGAGAATACAAAAAAATACAAAAGCAGCCAAAGCAGTAACAATACAGCTTCTCTCACTGTGAGTAACACAGACCAAAGTACTGATTTTCTTGTTTAGGAGGTCAAACCTCAACGTTGTCAATACTAATATATTGGTCTGTGTGTGGAGTAAGAATGCAACTCTGTTGTCTCCTTCACCCTCATTTATAAGAGATTATGAGATTTCCTTTACATATCTAAGAATGTGAATGTTGGTTTACCTTTCTAGAACAACTGCAAACCAATACCTGAACAGCATTGCTGTACATACCTTTCCCTGATTTATATTAGAAACATCTTGGTTTTTCAAATGTATTGATATATTTCATACTTAATATGAAAGGTTTGCAGTTACTATTGTCTTCTGAAAGAATGAATTCGTACACCTTCCACTGAAGAGGCTTTGTTCACCTAAGATAGTGCGGAGCTAGTGATAGCTGTCCAGTTGCCAAACACAGTCCAGACAGGAAGTTGAGAATTTCTTTTCTTACAGACATTTCTTCCTTATCCACCCTCTCACAGAACTACAAGGTCCCAGTCTTGTGATATCTGATTCCATTATACTACGTTTTTTCAGGCATGAGGAAAAATTATAGGCTCTGGGATGTATTCTAACCCTCATTCAGAATAATTAGTTAAAATAAATTACTGTCTTCAACATGGATTTTCACTAGTGTAAATTAGGTTTGATTCTGGCTATAATTCTTTTGAGCAGAGATTGCTAGAGTCTGAAATAACGATATCTCTCTGTGCCGAGACTGTATTTCTGTGATGATCTCCCTGTAATTTTCTTTAGTTGAGGAGCATCTGTTACCTTCACAGTGCATTAGTGATTATTGAAGCAATGTTTAAATCATGGGGAGTTTGAGTCAATAACGTTGCTTTGAGTGTATCCACCACCTTAATTCGTTTTAGAAATCCTGTATCCTCGTCTGTATTTGTTACTAAGTTCTTTAATACAACAAACATAAAACTCTCTTATTCCTCAAATTTTCATCTCACATTACTTATTTTAATTTAAAAAGAGAAACAAAAGGGGCACATGATTTTTTCCCCCCTGTTATTTTCCTAACTAAATCCCAAAGGCAGCTGTTTCATCCTGTTTGGACAATACTACTCTATTCTGATCTTTCAAGCAAGCCTGCTCCAGAAATCATGATCTTAGTGCTGTCTTTTCCTCTCCTTCAACAAGAAATGGCTGAAAAGACTGGGGGCTTGTTAATTTGGATGTGAATTTTATGTCTTATTTTAATTTTGCCCCACTGGAGGTCAAGGCATTAACTTGACACTCAAAAATGTAATCTCATAAAATATCAGAAAATTTACTGTGGCTGGTGAGAGTTGTGAAGTGTGTTTGCATTCTGTCTGTGCAGATTTCTCTAGTCCTCACAGTCTTTCTCCAAACTGATTTGTGTTCCGCAGAACAGCCTGTTAATGTCATCCATACTCTTTTTTTGCCACTTACTCCATATAGGAGGTTGAGGAAATTATTTAACCTACCTGGGGTTGTGTCCTCTGTCAACACGCTACTCCTATGGGTACTGTGTTCATTAAGAAAAGCACCATTCTTGCTATTTATTATTCATGCTTCATTAACAAATGATCTGATATACTCAGTAATAACTTGAGAACTATGGTGGATTTTTTGATGAATGATAAACAAACGTAGTAAAAAATGAAATTAAGATAAAGTTGAAAAACATACAGCTTTGGATCCAGCTCTTGATTTTATTTCTGTGATAATAAAAGCTGCAATACTTTTGCCCCTGTAGTGTTGATTGTTGTCTAGGACTTTAAATTTCTGTCATTAGGAAAATGCAGGAGGCAACATACTTGTGCATTTATGAGAAATAAAAAAGAAGGGATCCAGCTGTGAGTGCATCTCCCACTGAGCCAAAATTTACTGTGTTCTTCTTTCTTTTCAAATTGGTCTTTTTGTAACATTAAGGAAAAGTGGCAAAGGAAATGAAAGTAGCTATATTTAATGCAGTCTTCACTGAGATCCAAAGAACAAAAGCCGTTCTTGTTTAAATTAATGCAGGACAGATAAATAATGCCAACAGAGCAATTAAGACAACAAAACAGCTTGCAATTTAGCTACTGTGTAGCACGCTCTCTGTCGGTGTTAATTAGTTGGGACAAAACTGCATCTTGGTCACAGGAGAGTAGACCTTAAAGTTTTCATATTCTTTAAATTCTGTCCTTGCCTGTTAATTACAGGATTTTCTATGTCAGTACACCCATGGATGGCAGGATACTAAAGGACTTAAAGTAACATGCTGAAGATTGGAAAGCTGCAAAGTATAGAATATCTCTTGACGAAAAATAAGAGCAAGTGCAAACAAAGAGAAATGTGATGCTCTCATGAATTTGGGATTGCAGAAAAAGTTTCGTGTGAGGATGTTGGACATTTTGCCAGATCTAGCTGGTTATCAAAAATGCTGGAATTTCCTGCACTGAGTACATGCACACGTGATGTCATTGACTTTACGTTTATGAAAAAGACGTGTCAATAGTAGTTAACATTTTTCACACTGATTGCCAAAAAGTAAGAATTCACAAAGTTCTTTCCTAAAAGAGAACTGATCTGGGGACTAGCATTAGTTCAGGAGGGACAATTATTAAAAAAATATGGAGAATTATCACAACATGAGTTCTTGCTGCTTGATTAAAATGATTGAAGAAATTACTTGTGATTGAAGTAATCCCTTGAGATTTTACATTATATATTTCTGTAATTCTTCTTGTACTACTCGTTCCCTCACTTCTCCCATCCCCCCCTCCCATAAAAATTAGAAGATTTTCCTTATACTTAGGAAACAAAGGTAAACATGAAGTATGTGATGAGAATAGGATGCAAAGGAACCCAAAACAGAGGGAGAAAAAGTAGAATCAGTAACAATTTAACTCAACTATCCGACAGCCTAAAGTACTGATTATCCTTAATCGGCCACAAAATAGATAACCACACATTTAAGCAATTGCTTAAATTTAGCAATTGCATACTGGTGCATGTTAACGCTCATGTAAAACAATTAGAGATAAAAAAGTTAATGCAGCATAAAAAGAGTTTGTCAGCTGGTGTATATCATGCAAACAATGTACTCATCATCTCAACAAATATACTGACTTGCCCAGTCCTTTCTAAAAGATATCAAAGTTAAAATTTGTCTTTATGTGCAGCACTGGGAATAGCAAAGAAAAGGAGGAGGCTGCTGTGCCTTTATAAAAGGTTCAAACAACATAACTTCAGATCTTACTTAACGTACTGAACCCGTGCTCCAGTTTTGCAAAAGATTTACAGCATAGTCCTGTAATGTCTGATGCAACATTTGATTCCTTGCAAAGATGAAATCACAAGCTTGTGATAAATTCTGAACTAATTATTGTGTGTCACTTCACCATTATAGATCACAAGATATAAAATGGTTTGTTCATATCTGGTAACTGTCACCTAGAAATATTGTACAGTCATCTTTGCTAAGACTGTAGGATGTATCAAGGTTTTGAAGTTGATTGGGTCATTGCAGATTTAGCCCTGTGTTTGTTTACAGGTCCTGCTCAAACCAACCTTGATTTCTCCAGCTACATTTGTTATTTCTAGCCATTTATTTATGGGGTAATCTGAACAGAGTGTTTCAGTCCATAAGCTTCTTGTGAATTTCTTGCTTTGGGCATTTTCTTTTTGATAATCATAAGATCTATATGTTCACCTAAGCCACATACAAAAATAGATCTGATTTTTGTTCTTCAATTAGTTTATTTACGACACAGTGAGTTCCAGCAGATGAATAAAGGTCTTAGAATGCAATAAAATTTATGAATGTTATGATTTGTTGTAATCCAAAAACTTTAAAAGCATTAAGACACAGTGATGATGCCTCATGGATTAAATTTTGATCCTTATTTAAATAATTCTAGACCCTTTTCCCTCTGCCAACTGGCTATAAAAAGTGGTCCATCCTGAGCAGTATCAGCAGCTTGGGTTCTACCTTTCTGACTTCATCCGCAGTTCATAGTTATCTCCTTATCTGAAATAATTTCAGTAGGAGATTTCTACTTACCAAACTTTAAGACTGCTACGGCTTTGTTTTTTCAGGCTTTGTCTTGTATTTCACTTAGGTGATTTCCTAGTTACGTTAACTTTCTACTAAAATAATTTGGTCACAGTTTTATTATCTTTTCCCTGATACCTGTGTGAAGCGACATTGTTTTCTCTGCAGCTGTTTGGCTTTCATTTTGGTGCTTCCTTCTGCTTTAATTCTCTCTGCTGCATTCATTCATTCTTCCTTGCTTTTCCAAATCTGCACAGTTAAACAAATTACATTTCCAATGGCTGCAATCTATTGATAGGATCAAACTCTTTACCCCAGAAAAATCATATTTACTATATATATAGTATCCACATATCTATCTGTTCTGGTGGTAGGAAAGAGTAGGAATGATAGCTGCAGCCTTGCTGCGTTTTATACTGCTCCAATCAGTTCAGACTTAGTGTCTGCTCTATCACCCAAGCAGTCACAAGCGCCTTGTGCCCATCTATCCATCTGCAGCAGAATGGGAAACACTCAGAATCCTTCTTTCCATGCAGAGGAGGATTAAATCACGCTAAAGAAGGGCTAGAAGGTGGTGGTGAAATGTGTTAGGTGCTGCGACGTGTTGGTATCTGGTGGAAGCTGCTGTGATTACATTTGGTAATGATTTTACAACTAGACTTTTCTGTGGACTTTTCTGTCAATGCGCAAGCAACGTGTGGATCTATTGTCACCAGATGCACCTCCGTCTGCATCATTCAGAGAAGCCCTCGTACTTCCCTCCCTTTTGGAAAAATCTTCTGCCAAAAGAGTAGTGAACATCCCAAAACACTGGCAAGCAGAGTCAGAAAGCCTCAGTGGGAAGATGGTGGGAGGAAAACACTGCTGAAGGAAAGGTGCTGAATGGTTTGGCTGAGCAGGACTCTTGTGGACAGCAGGAGTGTACAGACTGGGAGCTCCTGCGCCCAGGAGCGACTACAGGAAAACACACAGGCATCAGGAGAAAATATTCTTCAACAACACATGTACCTGTCTTTACAGACTTGGAGTTCATTGAGTGATTTGCCCCCTAAAGAGCAAGCGATGTAAGCAACATGTAGAGCTTAGGGTACTGTGTGTTCAAACCTCTGACTTACCACACAGTTAGTATGGCAGGCCTTCCCTAGACAGAAAAAATTAAGAATAAGGTATTTACAAACTGCAGTTGTAAAAACTGCTGGGAAGCTTACATAATTTCTGCTTTTGCTCTGAAGGTTAGGTAATCCTTATTTGTCTGGTGATTTCATAAGCTTATTTTGCAGCAAAACTTCCCAAGAGAGAGGAAATTTCAATCATAAAATCCATGTTATAAGGAGAAGATGCTAATGTTGTGTATCGATAGAATAATTAGCTAGGAAGAGATCTCTGGAAGTGGTTTAGTCCAAGCTCCTGCTCAATGCAAGCCCATCCTTAAAGGTAGATCAGGCTGCTGGTGGACACATACAACTGATTTTTTAGTATCTCAAATGATGGACATCTACTATCTGTACATTATTAAGAGCTGCAAGAATATGTCTTTATGTTGGACCCTGAGAAGTGTTCTTTTTCTGCAGACGTTTGCCTATAAATGTTGATTCGTATATTTTGATCCAAAATCCAGGTTTGAAGGAATATAAATGTGAAAAAATGAAACCAAGTTACCCAGAAAAGTGAGTAACCTAGTAGAGGTTGATCCTTATGGAGACTGAGGACCGTTTTGCTGCTACACGTGTGACAGAGAATCAAAATCATAATAAATATCTAGGACAGGGCAGTAGACTCAATTCGAAGGTTGAGACCACAAAATTTCATCACATCTATCAAGCCACTCAGCCCCAGGCAGTAACTAGTATTTGTCACAAACATGCACAAATTAAATTGTGTTTATTTGCTTTGCTACGGTTTTCATGCACAGGCTGCTCTGACTTGCAGCAACAATATTACCACAGAAAATATATCATAAGAATCATTGGCAATATTGCAGCAAAAGCTTAAAGAACTGCCAGCATGAAAGGAAGTAGGATATTTATTAATTTCAGGCTGGGTATAGATATAGTGCTAGTAGCTGAGATATTACTTCTGAGAGAAAATCCACAAACAGTAGAGGATGAAGAGGTAAAATTCATGTTTGCTGAGGTGACCTAACCCCATAAGGGAATATATGAATGAAATTTACTGGTAAATAAGCTGGAACAGATGCAATTTTTAATACTATGAGGAAATAAAATCCCTATTATAAGTTTAAGAATGTATAAAATCCTTGCTTTCATTTGAGGGTATGTTCACTGAAGAGGGAGCTAAATAGGCAATGAGAAAAATCTTAAAGCATCTTTCTTGAATGTGAAAACTCTCAATAGAATATGGAAGAATACACAAGAAATGTGATACCTTTCTGATGTTTTTGGAAAGTTCACCTTAAGGTTAAGATAGAAAAAGCTTAGTAAGTTGTTTTCTCTGGAAATCATAGAGAGAGGGGGGAAAAAGAATAAAAAAAATGGTGGCACTCTCATTGAGTTCTTTCATAGCAAAAGTCAACCCCTTCACTTGAGAGTGTATCTCAACTTAAAAGAATTTTTTTTTTTTATAAAAATGTTAAACTGCATATGCTAGAGATTTGTTAATAGAAGCCAAAAGCTTTGGTTTGTGTTTTCTTCCTAAGCTGAGGAATCAGAAGGCTTCTGACATATTCCATTATGGCAATCAAATATATTTTAATGCACTGTCAACACTTGTTTGAGGGGACACATTTTCTGCAGACACTGTTTTTTAGGTGTATGGTACCTGAGATGTACCATAAGAAGGAGCTGGAAACACAGACAGCAGACATTAAAATTCTGCTCCAAAAGATATTGGATAATTGCATACAGAGTGGAGAAATTCCAACAAGAGATATGAAAATGTAGTCTAACAATCAGGATATTCTTGCTGGAAGTTATACATTTTTACTGAGATTTTTTGTAAGGTGTAGGAGGAGGAAGGGTTTGGATCTGACACTCTTACGTCTACAATGGACAAAACAGTAAGCACCAACCTTCCTGGTGGGCACAAAGGGGAAGTTGCCCCTGCACATCTGGGGTTGTTTTTTTAAATGAATTTTGAGTTGACTGATGCTTTCTGAGAGTCTTATGGGTTCGTTTCCACAGGACCAGCAGGTGGTCAAGTCCCAGCAAGAGATATAGATGCCTCCATAATTTGCTGAGCATTTGAGCTGGAGGCAAAACTTTGGATGAAGTAGTTAACCTTTTTTTCCTGTGTCACAAAATTTCCTCCAAATGAAAAGAAGTTAGATGGGCAGAGGGAGGTTAATTTGAGACAGGTTAAACAAGGAGTGAATGTGTGTACTTATCAGTATTGCAGGTTCACAGGAGGTTTTTCAGAATGTTCAAACCTAATTTAAGCTCAGGATGAAAAACTGCCACTTCTCTTATTTATAGAGCAGGCTTGTCAGCTCTGGAATTTGAGCTATTGGGAAATTCCTTTCTCAGCATACAAATTGTAGCCATGATCTGTGGAAGACCTCTGTGCAGCTGCACAGCGTGTGCAGAAGAATCCAGAGAAGTTCCAGTTTGGTGGGGCTTGTTTAGTGATGGCAAGTATAAACTGTGTAAACCAAAATATGAAATTACTCATATGTAATTCTCATTAATCCATGAGTTAATCCTACTGTTAACTTCCGTGGAGTTAATCTTGTGTTTACCTGGTATCCTGGAGCTCCACAGTGCAAAGCAATTAGAGCTGATTGAGAAAGATGGGATTTAGCATCTAAAATGTCCCTGCATTCTGCAAAAGTGCCAGTGCCTGCCTGCCTGAGATCTTTGTCTAGGACGGTCTTAAGTGAGTTACAGTCAGTTACAATTACAGTACATGCATGACAAAGGAGACATTATATTGTGAGGTCATTCTGTAGAAGGTTTGGAAAGCTGGTGTCTTCAGCTTAAGGGGTTGTTTTCCTGGTTGTTTCACCATAGTGGTGATTCCTTTCTTCTTCAAACTGCATCAAGTAACAAACATTTAGTTTGGTCACTGTGCAGGATAGATTACAATTTCTATGTACTCCAAGGACCCGACTTAAATGACAGCTCATTTAAATACTTAAATTATTTAAATGTATGATGAAGAGGGAGTTGCAATCCAGTTCTGTGAACTTAAATATTTAATCAGAAAACCTACAGCTTTGGAACTGCCAGTCAGGTCTTAAAAACAGGAAAAACATTATTATTTTTACAAAGCCTTACAGAAGAAAAGCCATTTAGGCATAGTACATGTCTGTTCATTCGACATATGTTATCAGCAGCTGAATACATTTTGTTGATGTCTGTAACTTCAACCTTTCAATAATAAAATAGAATTAAAAAATACTTTCAGTGACTCATACTGAAAAACTAATTCACTTATGAAAAAAGGAATATTGGTGCTCAGGGTTCCAGAAGCAGCAAGGAGTTAACTATCTGGGGCTTTTCACAGAGAAAATGCTGAAGCTGGACATACATATTGAGTCAGTCTGGCATTGATCCACAAACTGTGTGACAGTAGAGGCCGAAGGTCCTCGATGTCTTCTAAATTTCTTCTTGAGTGATCTTGTGACGATACGGATTCATATTTGCAGGTGCCTGCAACCTGGAGTGTAATAGTGAAGGAAAGCATGGTAGTATTGTTATTTTACCCTTTGATTCCTTTGTGACGTTAAATCCTTAAAAGCTTGTTTTGCTGGAAAAGGAAACTTGCCTCATTCCTCGTCTTGCAATGAGGGATTCATGCTGTTAGAAGCAAGAATTTCTATGAGTCCCTGCATGTACAGTCAGTACTTAGAGAAAGGTAGAAATGGCTGCCATTAACTCTTGTCTCCAGCTTTGCATTAATGTATTTTAAAGCTGTAGAATTTCTGCTTCTGGTAGATGGTTTGTGAGGGAATAGGTGGGTTAAATTTAAAAAAAGTTCTTGCTTTGAGTAAGGCAACCCGTGAGACTGTTGAATTGTTGATTGTTAATGGGAAGCACTGGGAAACAAATGAAAAACTGGGAAAAAATGAGGCAAAAATTTCTGGTATTGCACCTGTCTGTCTCATTCATGACAGCCATAAGAGCTGGCACACATTTATGAAGAGGCTGAGTGGTCTGCTGTCAAGTACATATCCATCTTAGTCATCAGTGGGCATCTTTTATGACATTAATAAACAATAACTTTGTTATTTAAACACTGTTCTATTTAGCTCAGCATTTTGCCTCTAGTAATAGGAGGTAGCAGATGTGTTACAGAAATACAAAGTTGGCAGCTATTTTATATTTTGAGTACACAGAAAGTTTCTTTCATCTCCTTGAGTGAGAAGCTGTTTTGTACCTTGAAGGAAGAGTGAGAAGGCACATTCCTATCATTATGGTACCTTTGGGTATTTTCCTTATTGGTAAGAATGCATAATCATTTGGGGAATCTTCGAAAGATGTTGACATAGTGGAATATTGTGAAAGAAGTTGGCCACAGGCTAGTCATGCTTTGCCTTATCTGCCTTTCAGTATTAGGGAATGCCCTTTTCTCTTATATTAGGAGAGAGGACAACAGAAACATGAGGAATCATTTTAGATGTTGTGTAGGAGAGAAACCGGAATGGTAATCAGTTCAAAACATCAGAAGTGCTCACAATCAACACTGAAGCCCTGCTGCTGCGAACCCCAGGCTCAAGCCTATGCTCATGTGCTTTTTTTGTGAAACATCAAGATATTCGTTGGGGAAACAAAGATGTTTTGTGAGTGTGGGTGGAGAGCAGAAGGGACAGCTCTGCCACTGGCAACCACACTTAAGGCATTTCGGCTGCATGATTTGTATGCTGGGTTTAGCACCATTCTGGCTTTCTAATCTTCCCTCCATTTTCTTTTGCATAAATGCTGACTTTTACAGAGTAATACTGAGAAAGACCAAGAACTATGTGAAGCTGACAGCATGCAGCAAGTATGTCATCACCGAAACCCCGGAGGAACGTAATAACTCAGGCCATAAATCAGGACAATGACTTTTAGGACTACACTAATGCTTTTTGCTTGGATCTGAATACCGATGTGCCTGAATTTGTTCTTTTCCTCTGTTCTAATCACAGTCACTACTACAAAAAGACCTTTGAGATTTTTTTTCTGGGCATTGTTCATATTCAGAACCTGGCTATGAATTCCAACTAGGCACTGGTTGGGTGGAGTGCTACAGTATATTGCAGTATTCACATGAGAAGTGGGATTTAAATCCAGTAAGAAGTGAGTTAAAACACGGCCTGATTGGTCCAGTTAATGGTCTGATGTGTAATTACTGTGCTCTGTAGTGTGGTCATGAGACAGACCTTTATTTCTGTTTCAGACATGTACAACAGCAAGGATGATGGAGACTGTTTGTGCGGTTACTTCCTGATAACCTCTGTGTAATGGGCAGGTTGTCACTCCTGGGTCCCACATGTCAGTAAAACATCGGCGCTGTGCTCCTGGGGCTCAGCTCTGCAGCCTTGACAGCCTCTTGGTTCCCGGCACCCACAGCCAAAACACAGAAACTACTGACTCAACTTCAGGACACTGAAAAGACATGTAGCAATGGAAAATGATGAGGAAAAAATTCCCCTCACAAAGTGGTGAGGGGAATACAGCAAAAAGAGCCAGGGTAGCAATTATAATTGCAATATAGCATTGCTTTAGGGATACTTCCCTTCTTAAGAAAATAGCTATGAGCTGCTTGGATTAGCATGAGAGGCTGCTAAGAGCTTGCAGTGGCCCCAAATCTTGCAGTTGAGGGTGGGTGGCATTTAGGAAAAAGTGAAAGTACTTTCAAATTTAGTGGCTGTGGAGTTCATTAGCTGAATACAGGGGAAAAAAAGGAAAATCTTGAAAAAAATTATCTGATTCTGAAAGCATGTAACATACTTTAATTATGGAGAGAGAAAAAGGAGATAAAATAGTGGTCAGCCAAAACTTGGGCAATCTCTAGCTACTGAAAGGGAGCTTGGAACAGAAATAGTGCCAAAAATATAAGTCAGAGCCTCAAAGCAAATATTTTTGTCTCACATTGCATATTCCTAAGATTGCTTATTATCTTCCCCCTCTCAATCTGCTACTAGTTTTGTTGTGCAGATAAACTTATAGTCAACCCACTATTTACCTGTATCTCCACCAAGGTTTTCTGTGAGCTACCTTGGATGCGTGGTTTTCTCAAAGGCACCATGGGGAAGTAAGGAGCGAAGGTGACATGTCAAGTGCTACTTGAAACTTTTCAGATCTTATTGGTGCTTTATGAGACTGAAGTAGGACTTAAAAGACTACTGCATTTAGGTCACCATACTGCCCTGGAGAGGCGGTCCATGCCTTCAGAAAAAACCCTATCTCACAGAAGACCTGACACACTTCATTAAGTCTGTAATTTTCTGGGTGTTATCAGAAACCCATGTCATGCTTTGCACTGTGAGGAGAAAAGGAGAAAACAACTAAAAAAAAAAATTCTTGCTTTAATCCTGTTGATGATATCCCACTTTTGTCAGTGCAAAAGGAACAAGTCATCAAAGTCAGCCTGGTGGAAATTGAGGAGTTTCCCATGCTGCCTCAGGCTGGAAGAATGTCAGGTCCATAAGGTAGGGATGGAGCAGATGTTTTCCCTTTCAGCATTCCTTTGACGGAGTGGTTCTAATCACCCACAGCACACATGGAGACATGTGACTGTGCAGATGAGGACACCAGGACCATGGAGGGAGCATTGCTGGAGGGAAGCTGCACCTGTGAGATTTTGGGGCTCAGCATCATTTTCCAGGCTTCAGTGGCTGCCTGGCTTAAACAAGAGAAATACAAATGGTCCTTGCTTGCTGTTAAGTTGGGAACGAAGCTTGCTAGCAGATCTCACACCCACACATGCACACAAAAACACAAACGGGTCTCTCTGGGGGAAGGTCCAAGCTCTGTGGTGTTCCCCACCTCTCAGATCCCTGGATTGCTCATTCCCTTAAGACTCATGGTAATCTTACTGCCCCCTACCTATCAGTTACAACGTTCTAGTTGAAGCTTCTCAAAACTTTGAGTGGTTCCTGCAATGTCTCATCAATTATCAATGTGAGAGCTCTGGTCTTTGGTATAGCCTCTATTTTTTTCCTGCTCCTTCGTGGTTCTGTGTCTGGGTTTTTAATTTGTTGCTTATCTTCCTGTCTCTTGTCACAGTCTTTTGCGCTCAACAGCCCTTCACCTGATACTCTCACAAAGCAAATATCCTCTCAGTCCTCGCAATGGTATTTTGCAGTCTTCTCTAACAGACGTTCAGAGGATCTTGCTGAAGCTAGGGTGGGACAGGAAATGCTGTGTTTAATTTTACTCTTGTGTGAATTTTGCACTAAAAATATATAGTCTCTCTATGGCAGCCCAGCAACATTAAATATCAAGAAATCAAGTTAATGGAGTAAAAGAAAACTAAATATAAGCCTTGTATTAAGGCTCATTAAATTACAAATCATTGAATGACTTGAAATAAGATTAAAATGTGAGTTCTCTAGTCTATTTTTAAGCTGTTCTACTATTATGGTTTTTTATTATATAGAAGTTAAGCTAGTCATTTATAAAATAATCTAAATGCACCTTTTTCACCTTCTGTTCTCAGATTTGGCAGTGAAAAATCGTTCTGATTGTGGTTTCTTGAAGTGTAATTACTTTGTCAAAGGAAAATATAATTAGAACTGATATTTAAAAGGCACTATAATTGTATTTAAGCGATTTGATAATTTTGTCACGTAGTGGATGTTTTGTTAATTTAGCAACAGCTAACAATACTGAAGTTGGAAAATTGTCTGACAGTTTCTCTTTCCTGTTTTAAAGAAAACAGAATTTTCTCTAACCTTCCATCTACTCAAAGAGAGAAGCTGTGGACACTCACTTTCTGCAAGCAGCTCTATCGATTGCACAATGAATTGTCCACAGAAGTAATATTCCCGTTGATATGTTGCCAGGATCGGGTTCTCTTTGAACAACGACTTGAACTTAATATTTGACCACTCTTAAGATTTTCTCTCTTCAGAAAGAAGTGTGATATGAACAACGGGTTGGGGGCTGAGAACTGGGTGTTAGTTCCAATTTGGCACTCCAGCAAATTAATGCATTTCAGCTTTACCTTCTTGTAACATAAGGTTGTTAGATGCTTATCAGCTTCTCTGGGTAGTGATAAGAATTCAGCAAATGGTAGCTTTGGAGCTGAAAATAGCTATTCTTATATTAGTTATTTTCTTTGTGTGGAATGGACTCTTGATAATGCAAAATAAGGAATTCCCATGACTCATCGCTAACACGTCAAAATACTCCAAGTAGCACATGTCTTTCCTTGGTAATAAAGGGTAACATCCATCACTCATCAGAGGTTCATGCAGGTCTGTTAAATCTTCCTGGCTTGGTGAGGAGCTACCCTCTTACATGAAGTCAGTGATGTGTCCTTTGCTGTGACAGCAGCCTTTTTGCAAGGAGATGGCAGACAGTGCCCTGCAACTGCAATGTTTGATTTAGGAAATCCAGACCTTTGCATCTCTTGATGCCTCCTTCACTGTGGCCAGAGATATGTCAGGCTTATCAGATATAAGGAATGACAGTGTCATGCATCAGATTTATCACATCAAGCTCATGGTGATGGGAACTATGCATGGGCAGCACCAGGACATTTGTCTCCTGCTCCAACTAGCTTGCAAATAATGCAGGGCTGCACTGGACAGTACTGATGGTGGGAGAGGACCAGATGCAGTATTCTCTATTGAATCCAAGCTGACGCTGTTCAGAAGCAGAAATTGCACATTCACCTTAGCAACAGAAGTCACGTAAGGCAGACAATCCAGACACAGCTGCTGCATTAGCGATTATGTGCAGAACCAAAACGGACTTTGGGAGGAAACCGAGCAGAAGCTCCCCAAGTGGTGGTGGTGGGTGGCAAGGGTGGAGGGTGGACACATCTGGTATTCATGTAAAGGGGCCTATTGCGCAATGCAAGGCAGATATGCACACATCTGCAGTGCGTTGTAAGGGTGGTGTTTAATGTAGCATGGAGCATCCCTCAGATGCTATTCTTAGTGAAAGTATTGAGAGAAGAAGCTCTTGTGAGGGAGCCTGGAAGAAAGAAGGATGTTTGTGAATGTAGGTGTGTCGCCAAAAGAAAGGGTCTGGGAGACAACATTTCCTCATGCATAGAACTAGTATCAGTCTTCTCACCTTGAAGTGAGAAGTTTTCTGTGAGAGAAAGTATTTATTCACTCAGCTTTTCTAAAAGCTCTCTTGAAAACTCATGTTGAGTGTATATAATTCAGTGGCAGAAGCTGTCTGACGTGGATCTCATTACCCAAAAAGGATCTGCGCTTTCTGGATGTGTCTGTCCATTCACCCTGTGGGTAGGGAGCTTCCACAGCCATGTGCAAGGACCAATGCTATAGTTTATATAGTCTTCACTAGTGTTCTTCCAGATGATCTCTCATTAGCTAGTAAGACGTAGAAAAACAAGAACAGTAAGAACTGGTGGGACTGAGTAGAGCAGAGGTAATGATTTTTCCATGTGGTTGTGTTTTGGGGTTTTTTTGTTTCTTTGTTTGGGGTTTTTTTTGTGGCCTTTTTTTGTATCAGAACACCTGGGTGTCTTTTTGTATTAAACATTTTCGGAGGGGAAAAGTCACTAAGCAAGTCCCTCAAGACAGTATTTTTGCCACACTGTTGCATTTTGCGCTTGGAATTTTTTCAAGACTTTTCATGGTGCCCGTTAAAGTAGTCTTTGATTTGTTTGAGTCTCAGGGTATTTCAGCCTGTTATTACTCAGTCTAGTTTTCATTTCAGGCAGCTGAACAAAATTTAGTAACACTACAAATGTGTTTACTTTTTTGCTAATAAAGAGGTTTGGTCACACAGCCTCTTTGCTTTGAACAACATTAAATGTCAGCAGTGGAAGACCACTCACCTGAACGCAAGATCCAGGAAAAAAACATCCCCATGAGCGGAGAAAGAGAGGAGGATCTGGCTTTAATGTTCTGCGGTACAAGGGCCAGCAAATTAACGATTCTGATGTATCCATGGGAAAAAACTGGCCCTCACCTGAGGACCCTTCCTAGAAATGTCAGGGGGTGCTTTGCATCTTACTGTCAGCTGAAACAGCCTGCTGATCCTTGGGGAATTTTAAAAGGGGATTGCAGCCCAAGAAGTTTATGTTGTTTTCATCTACAGATTTAAGTTGTGGTTATTGCACCACTGCACCTCTATTTTACTGTTTTTCCTCTTTTTTTATTTTATTTTATTCTTTCTTCACTACTTTTGCTCTCACCTAAATCTCTCCTTCTCATTTATGTGCCTCATTTCCATCTTTTCTGATCTCTTCCTGCTGTGTGATGAGCTGTTTGCTTTCAACCAGTGGTAGGTCCCTCAGCAAGACCTCTCGGGTCCCCAAAGCCCACTGGAATCAGACAGTTTTCTCTGATCTCTGGTAAAATCTGTCGCTACCCTCTTATCAGACAAGAAGAAAGGAGGCAGAGAGGAGTCTCAGGGGCTGATGGGCTGGTGTGCTCCTCCAGGCTCTAAACAGCCATTCCTATTTGGAAGAAGAGTTCCTCAAAAATAATGTTGCCACCTCTCTGTTCCCACAGCTCCCATAGTTATTGCTTTAACAGGGATTGCTGTGCTTTTTACTGAACTGGAGAGATCACAAGATTAGATTCCAATAAGTTTCAAGAAATGAGGTTTCAGTTAGAACAGAGAGACCCTGTCGATAACTAGAAAAACATAAGATCCATGACTTCAGTAGTTGCTCTGGCATTTTATAACACTCAGAGCATAGGAACAGAGGCACTGAGGAAAGGTGAGAAGAAAAAAAAGATGAGGCAGCAGACAAGCAGGCTGGTGTCAGCACAGCCTTGTGCACCAGTGTCATCAGGACATCTTTATAGTCCAGATTCTAAAAACAATTGTTCATTAATAAAAAGCAATTAAATATTTGTATTTACTTTTCCTTTTGCAGTATAAATACAGTTAGTATTTTAGGTAGACTTGTTGACTGAGAATTTGAAGAGACTTCCTGGATTTTTTGAATTCTTTACTTGAATCTCTGCTCCCTGGTGAGGCCACAAATACACCTCATGCACAGGATGAATGACAGTCGTCACTGAGCTGACTTTTGGGGGTTTTTTTTCACTCTTCTCTCTGGTTGATAGCTGCATAGCTATACCTGTTATACAAAGCAGAACCAAGTCCTGAGCTGTGCACTGCATTGCATAGCTGCCTTTCACACCTGTGGGGTTTGTCTGCCATGCACGGGGTAACTGTAGTAGAGAATATTGCAGACAGATTTACCAGCCTTTCAGCTGAATTGCCCGTGACTGTGACAATAGCTCTCATCTGTCTCCAAGTAACAGGTTCCGTGAGCAGGTTCACGTTGGGATTACAGGATGGTTAATGAGGAATTATGGCCTGCTTTTAGTTAAACTTGTAGCATGCAAGTAGTCTTATTTTAGCAATGTTAGTTATTTAGTAGTTATTTAGTAATACAGTGATGATGTCTTGAAGCATGCAGAAGCAGTGACACAAGCTGTTTTCTTATATGTTTGGAAAACTTCAACTTTTCTTGCTGTACTGGAAATTTAAAGTATTGAAATCTGTTATAAAATGATTTTATTTTTTGCCTTTTTGTTAAAGGACAGTTTGGATTTCTTAGTCTTTAGGTAACTTATGGTGTGGCAATGATCTCGTGATTATAATGCACAATTTAAAGATTACTACTACTACATATGAGGATTGCAATGTGGAAAAATATAAACATATTTTTTTAAAGTGATGTCATAAATTATCACTCCATCGCAATGAGACACAGAAGAGAGTTGCTTGATCAGTTTCTTTTCTGTGATATTTAGAATGATTTAAAAATGTGCAAAAGCCCAGAGAATATATAACAGATTTTCTGTGTATCCAGACTTCATTATGGACTTTGGCAAACACTTTTTTACACAGTAAAGGTGAGCCAAGTGTAGCCTTGATACCAAGGGAGACTTAAGCCAAGTGAATTAATGCTATGCCCTCTGTTTTTCTATTCAATAATCTTCCCTCTTTTTCTTTCTTTACTTTCTGTATCTTTCTCTTCCCCCACATATACTTCTTTTCTCCTTTCCTAGCATTAAGTTCCCCCAAGGTTACTTCTTCTGTAGCTTCATTCTGCTACCTAATTTCTTTTTGAGATTTCTCCCCTTCATTCAGTTTTTAGTCCCTTTTTAAATGTTGTTATTTTAGCTCCATAAAGACAGAATTTTAAAAAGTGTTTTCCCTGCAAACTTTCTGCTATTTTCCAGTTTTCAGTCTGACCTAAAACTTTAGACAAGGTGACTGGCCCATAGTTACCTGATCTTCCTTTTTTCCCTCTCTGAAGACACATGTGTTCGCCTTTATTTCCAGCCATGGAGAATACTATGTCTGCTGAGGCCTCCAGCACTGCATGAATAAATTGACAGACTTCTAGCTGAAATGTTGCTGAATCACCTATCTATTCAGATGCAGAACAGTCTTGCTGGGTGCAGCCAGAGTCGTATTAGAGCTGTAAGAGATAAAAACCGAAAGGGATGGAGGCATATTTAAGAGTCGCTTCCATGACATTATCCAAATATCCCCCAAACTTGCACTGATTTATTGGTTTTACACACAGATTTAAATTGTGCATCTTCAACCTCCAAGTAAATTAAAAAAAATAAAACTCTCAGAAACCATTTGTGATTATTTGGTGAGAACACATATGAATGATGATTTAGAGCTGACTCGGTAAAGCAGGGAGAACAGAAGCTACTATTTCTGTAAAGGACAGTGTGGTGGAACAACTGTCAGGGAAGACTCACTATTCCTCCATAAGAGAGATTAAATCCTTCTCTAGTTTTGGACTTTAGCAGTTGTGGTTCTGTTTCTCAGCCAGGGCAAAGAGAGCAAGAAGCCTTTGTTGAGATAGTGGTTCATGAATTCTGACTTTTGTTTCTGGTTGTGATATAGCCTTTCACACTGGTCTTTGATGACATTTATCTAACTATGAATTTCCTGTCTATTAAATGGTGAAACTAACAGTTTTCCTCCAGATTAAATTAAATTTCTGGTGTTGAGACACTTGTGAAAGGTATTTAAAGACCTTGACAAAAAAGATTTAAAAATCCTGTTAATGTCAGCCTAGACAAGCATGCTGTATTTTCTTATAGGTAACATTACTAAATCGCTTGAACTGGGTAGAAGAAACTAGACAGGTTGTCTTTTGGGAAAAAAACCAAAAGAAGTATGTAAACATTTTGTTATCTGGGAATAAAAACAGCCAAGTATAATACTCAGATTTATGCTAAAAAATCATGTTCATTATGTTTATTTTAAAATATATCTTTAAAAAGATACATTGTAGATACTTTAATTTTTTATTCAGCTGGACAATATTATCTACATGAGGGTGAAATGCAATGAGAAAATGAACCAGGAAATCTTTCTAGAAGAGTAGAAGAATTTAAGGCTGTCCTTGTTAGAAAATAGCTGGAAAATTATTTTTATTTTTTTCCAGATTTTAGTGTGGGGCTCAAGGCAGATACAAGATTTAATAAAAAAGCCCCTTCTCTGTGAGTGGGTGTGAACACATACCGTAGGTAACTTTGTGTGTGGATGGAGGAATGATTATCAGAAAAGAGCAACTGAAGAGATGAAAGTAGTTTTGGAGAAGCAGCATGTCAAAATCTCCCAAGAGGCTGTAAATAGTCCCATCAAATCCACCAGAACTGATATAACCCTGGGAACCAGGTGACGCATAACTTGGGCCATGTCTGAGAAGGCAATAGCTGCTACCTGCTGACGATGATAGAGTCTGCAGAGTTACAAATGTCAGGTGCAATCAGGGACCCTCCGAGTGACTTCCCCAACACTACCTAGAAACCACCGGTGTGCCATTGCAGTTGTTCACTTCTGAGTGCATATCCAACTTTGTCCTTTCAGCTCTTCCTCCCAGGAACTGTGAGTGAGCACCTGTGGGAACTGTGTCAGGGAACTGGTGACTTTGCTGTCCAGGTGGTTACTGCTATTAACAATGGCTTCATATCAACTCAACAAAAGGTGTTCTAAGAAATACTAGTTGTGATCTGTATCTTCCTTCAGCTCTATCCCCGATCAGAGAAAATGGAGTTTACAGCATATGCATAGTGAAGTAGTAAACATTTTTGCTTCTTTTCTGATAGTCACACATTAGAAAACTTATTTTACTATTTTATCATTATAAAAGCTATACAGAGCTGTTTCAGGAAGTGTTCCTCCAGAGTTTTATAATGAACATGTCAGGAAAACTCCCAGAACTTAGTTATGTTGTTAACAGGATGTTTAACAGCAATTAAGAATTTTAACAGGGCTTAAGAAGCCTTTTATACTTCAGATTTGATACATTGTTAGTCAGGCTGCAAATAGCAAGAGGGTTCACAAGAATGAAAGAGAACATGATTTATTGTTTATCTACACTGTGTCCATGTTAGCAGTCAGTTCAGTGTAATACAGACAGTTTTGTAGGGGGAAGCCATTGGTGCTGAGGACCCGGCAGCCCTGGCATATGCTTTTGGACTAACAATCTTCCAGTCCCATGAGCTGAGAACCCGGCAGTGGTGAGAGTACATCAGGTAAGCATGTGAGATGTAGGCTTATACGATGAAACGGACATTGTGTGCTCTCAGGTCACTCTGAGATGTGAATTAGAGTGGGATGCATGGGAATGGCAGAAGATGTGAATTACAAGTGTATTCCTGCTTTAGGCTGTTATACTCGTGTAGACATGCACGATCCTAATTATGAAGTAATGGATTAAATGGACTAAAGGGACAGGGAACATATAATCAATATAGTAATGCTTCGTATATTATGTAAGGTCTTTTATATAATAATTTTTCATGAATTTGCAACACTATTCATTTCTAGTACAGTATTAATTACATAACACTGAACGCAACAGGGAAATACCATGCACCTGTATTTTGTAAGAACATTTTAATCTTCAGTAAATGTTTCTTTTTACTTTCACAAGCTGCGTATCAATACTTCAGTAACCTCTGCTCAAAACGTCTTCTGCAACTCTTAAAAGATCACAGTGTTTAAAATCAAAAGGTCCAGAAAATAAACAAAAGGGTCTTAAATGTCTTCTGATTACCAGTCATCTTAATTGAAGTGGATCACACTGACTTCAAAAGGAACTGGATGCTTTGAGATTCTCATGTCTGTCATGTCTGTAATTTTTCTAGGTCTCCATGACTTCTCCTCTCTCTTTCTTTTTCTCTCTCTTCTTTGCCCTGTAATTTGTTTGAGCCATGCATTTATTTGGATCTAGTGGAAAATTCCCCACAGATTGTATTTATTTTCCAGAGGGAGGATAATATGAAGCTGTTACCAGATGAGCTGTTTTTCTTTTTCAGAACTCTGAGGCTGCAGTATTTGATGGTATTTTCTGTATTATCTTTGCCATGCAGTTGACTGAGCCATACCGAGTACCAAAGGCACATGACTCTCTATGTGGGATTTGGGAATGTACAACTGAGCTGGGAGTATTTACGTGGGTAAACTTCAGTGAAGACACAGAAGAGCACAGACCTGAAGGTTCCATTTGATAGGAATATGTTTGTCCTTTCAAAGCTTTTAATTTTGTATTTTTATAATGAATTTAAAGGAAGCAAAGTGTGTAAGAACTGTAATGAATTTAAGGGAAGCAAAGTGAGCTGGAAAATGCTAGGGGTGTATTTACCAGGAAGACAGCAGCCTTTATGGTTCTTCTCTCTCTGCTATCAAGGAGGAGTTAATGTACTTGATTCTGGAGCAGTCCCCATGCGCCAGCTAGAGCAGAGCAGCCCACAAGACTGTTTGTATTCAGGCAGCAGCAGAGAAGATGCAGTTCTGAGAAGCAGTCAGGGACTGCTTCAGGATTGGACCATTTCAATTTTCTTTCAATATGTCCAGAAAGCAATTTTTAAATTTGTCAGAAACAACTGAGCTGTAGAAAGTTGTCAGCATGACAGGAGCCCTGTCAAACATGTCCAGATGGGCTCTCTTGCCTATACAGTTTGCCACGCTCTCCTAAATTTCTGCTCTTTCAATCAAAAATTTTAAAAAAAAAAGGTCTGGTACTTTGATCTGGGTCCATCCTAATATATGTAGGTTCACCTCTGTGCTTAACTGCATGGGCAGGCAGTCTGTTACCAAACAATTACAAGGAATGTCTTTAAATTAGATTCACTACACTATCTCTAGGGAAGGCTACAATTGTCAGCTCTCGTCAGCTGAATGAAAATAATGAAATGTAAGTTACGAACGGCAGCAAAATTGTGTGAGTCATTCTATTTATACATGTAATTACATCTAAAGGTCCAAGTGTCTTGAAACTAAAAGAAGATTGGATCTGTCAGGTTCTTAACAAGGTTTTCTTGGAAAGGGTCTTCCTAGAGAAACCACTGTAGAAAGCATTTCTGTCAGCAAAGCATAAATAGCCTGACAGCCTATGCCAGAAATCAAGTGAGATAATGCTGCCACGCACATGTGTACATTGCTTCAGCAAGCAGAGCTGTGTGTCCAAGAACATAGAGTCATAGAATCCCAGAATGCATTGAGTTGGAAGGGAACTTTAAAGGTCATCTAGCCCAACCCTCCCTGGAGCAGAAATGCATGTGCTGGACACAAGGAGGATGAGTCTAATTCTCAGGTAAATGAAGCTCAACACTTAAAAAGTAAGTGGGTTTTGTATGTTTGAAACACGACAGGAAATTTACATAGCACTCACTGCAGTGGTGGAGCGTGAGAACCCCTGTACAAACACCTGTCTGGGTCCTGACTCCAGCTCTCAGTGCCCTTAGGGGTTTGGTCTCTGGACTGCTGGCCAGCCTTCAGTTCAACCTTCAACCTGAGAGCTGTGTGGGAAGACCTTTGTAAGAAAGAGATATGAGGAGCAATGGCTTCCCCACCTTCTTTACTTTTAGGCTTCTCCTCTCATCTTGGAGCTACACTGCAGACAGAGGGAATGACTGACATAGGAAGCTGTGTTTCCCTCCAGTTATGATAATGAGCATTAACCAAAAGTTGATAAAAGAGATTGGAAAATGCTGAGGACAAGTGCTATCTCCTCTTTTCTTTCTTTATATCTCTCAGAGGGCCTTGGGCCCCTGGAAGTCTGGTATCAGGATGCATTGTGTATTAATAATAAATAAAGCACGATTAGCACACACGTTGCTTTGCAAGCATGTATCTCATGCTTGGCTCCAAACTTCAGCACAGCAGCACTGCGGGAGGATAGGGAAGAGCTGCATCATAAATACAATATAATGTATTGATGCATTATTGAACAATTTAGTTCAGCAAGTCTTATCAGTGCGTATTTGAAAACAAATAAACAAAAAAAGGTTCTGTGAGATATTAATCCAAATAAAGTAATGGGATTTGGAGAATAGAAAAATATCTGCAGAGGAGTTGGGTTTTGTTTTCATCAAGTGATTATAATTTTTTAAGTAGGATAGAGATTATATATTGACAGAGAGGCAACTCAGATCTGTCCAGATAAGTGCTAAGGCAGAACTAAGACACTGATTTAGCTTTTGTCAGAGACACCCAGGGTCTCTGTCCTTCAATACCTGTATCATCCTTTCCTTTCTATTTTGTGGGGGATATCTTTCTGCAAAGGATCATTAATTGTATGTTTTGGAAACTGTGCAGAGTTTCTTTTGGAAAAACAAATACAGTGACACCTGAAGGAAAATGAGCAAAAAAGGGCACAGGGAAAATATAACAGCAGAGAGAATGCCATGGTCACTGTAACATCAAATATGAATTGATCCTTTCACGTGAAAGAGTATAATATTGCATAACCTGTGTTAGAAGACTGGAACCCATCCGCTCCCAGAAGTCTTGAGTTTACAGATACATTATAATAGTGAGCAGCAGCAGGATGATGTATGACTTACTTTGTATGTCCATTATAGCACGGTGATTTTACTAACATGTAAAGTCCTTTAAATTGGCACAGTAATGAATGGCGCATCTTCCATATTCACTTATGTAAGTCTAGTATTGGATGTTCCTGTTCATATAACATGAATTTTTAATGTTTTTCAAATAGCTGAAAGTGAGCCCATGTGGTACTTTATTATGGCAGTTTATGTAATAGATGTAATAGATATGTTGTGGAGCATGCTTTTAATGTCCATTATTGTACTTAGGAGTATATGTGTTATGTTAGAGATGTAATTTGTCATCTGTAACACACTGTTGCTGTAAGAAGCTGCTGAAGGACTGTCAAGACCATGGTTACCAATTACAGGTCTTGCATTGTATCTGTTGAAAAGATAACTAAGCAAATTCATTAGCAAAATGTAACACAGTGACAGGTTAACATATAAATATTTGTGTTGCTCTGTAACTAGATTTGATTTTTGCTAAGAAAACGTCTAGCTGCTTAAATGTCTGTTTGAAATGTGGATTGCTTCAGTGGGAGAGAAATAGGTTGTGTATCTCTTGTCAGCAATAAAATAAAATACGGACTGCCCATCATTACTCACGCAAGCTGGTAGGATATCTGTACGATGTAATTTGTGTGTGCATCATTATTTTACCTTGTAGAGATTTTAAGCCAAACTCTCATTTCTTTAACTGGAATAATCTGACAAGACAACCTCAGATATTTATGATGGGGAATAGTTTTTTTGGGATAGATAGCATCGTGTCTGAAAGGTCGGAGTGTCTTTGCAAGGCTGAGTCATTCACATGACAAGGTGCTGTGACCTCAGGTGGGTGGAGACGGTCAGAATCAGGAATGTAGTTCCCAAATATACTAACAAAGTAGTAAGCAGTTTGAACTGTGTCAATGGAAGGAAGTAAGTCTACCCTTGATGAACGCTAGTGTTTTTGTGGCCTTTGTGGAAATACCATATTTGCTAAGTTGGTGGGAGACTCTGTTACGCATTGGGTGCTCTCATTTTCATGTGGCTTTATTCAATTTGCTTTTGCCTTGTTGGATTAATGAAAAGTATATTTATAGTTTTGTATTAAAAACTTAAACATTGGATAGAGCAGAATTGATGTTGAAGAATTAGTAAATAATTCCCTGATTTTTAGCATTATTTTTACAATAATAAACTGCATTTGGGCAAACATTTTTGTAGATGTTTTTGCTCAATATCCAGAAAACATTTATCTCCTCATCTAGCAGCCTTGCATTTTCCTGACCTATTCATTCTTCTGAGGAGTCAGATGAAAATGAATCAGTCAGCACTTATATTGGGAGACTGCAGTAGGAGTTTTATGTTAGAAACAATCTCAGGAATGACAGAAAGACACATCTGTCAATCCAAGAATGGTACCTAGAGGGATCTTAGGTTCTGAATTAAATCAGGACTTGTTTTTAGCATACTTTAAAGCTCACCATCAGATTACATCAGGCAGGCTGAGTGGCAACACAGGGAGGATCAAGATCTTGAAGGCCTACTTCTTTTATTTCTGCCTCTTTACTTTTTAGACAGGTAGATATTTGCAGCACTTGGCAGCCTCAGTAAAGCCAATTTGTTACGGATTCGGACAGCAACATTTCACAATTACCGATGTTGAAAGCTTTCTGTCAAAGAAAAAATTGCTCCCCTTTTTTTCTCTTCAATCAACAGCTACAGGGTTCCACTAATACTTTACAGGATAAGTGTAGGTGTTTAACAGACTGCTTGTAGGTGAGAAGTTTTTGCTTCAGCAAGTCTTATACTTTTACATAAGTTACAGACTTTTCTGTCATATTGGAATATGACAGCCTTCAAGATACAGATAATTTCTCCCACTGCACATGAGTGACAGGGTTCTCTGGCTAATTCTTAGCACTAAGGGACACCATCTCCAAATCAGTACCCAGTACTTCAGGATCCTAGGATGGTCAGTGTAGTTTAATGAAGGAGCAGCCTGCTAATTCATAAAGATACTCGATCTTACAGTAAATTGCTGGTCCCATGGGTGTGTACCACATCTCTGTTTGTCGATCTCTATTCCCCAGTGAACAGAACACCAGAGTGCTGCCACCTTAACACCAAAAACCTCTAAGTACCAAACACGTTATAGCACTCTGGATACTAACAATACAGCTCACTTCTGCATATACAAGTGCATGCAAATGAAAGAGGGTCATAGCTGGCAGAAGATCCTACATTGCAGGTCACCCATAAAAAGTTTTCTGCTGTTTTGCCCAGGTAAGAAGCTTGAAAAAATCTTGAGCAGATCTGTTAAGCAACTGTTAAGACCATATCCTCTTTGCTGGCACTGCTTTCACTGAGAAGAATTGAGATTTTGGACAAGTGCAGCAGTGTATGCCCACCTTCTCCTTGGAAGTCTACTCAAATTCAGATCATTTCCCCTTTGGGATTGTATAGGTTTGGCATTTAGTTTTTGGGATCTGGCACTTAATCAATACATCAATTTTTACTACTAGTCTCAAAGTATTACTCACTGCTGTTAGACTGCTTAGACTTTTGTTCTGTGCAAAGTAGAAAAATCTGGAGGTGGCCATGCCATAAAGCATCTGAAGTGGTGACTGTCCAGTTAATTAACACCTCTATAAACAAGTTGTTTATCCATTGTGGAGGTGTTGTTACCTCCTTTCTGTCAGGATATGGTCATCCCTGTCTACATGATAGAAAACTTGTGTTACAAACACATACATTGACAATCACAGTTTACATTACACATCATGGCAAATGCTACATTTACCTGGTCTCCCTGTAGGCAGTAGGTAATTTTGAGGTAACACGAGGTTTGACATAAATTGTTTTTCAGTCTGTTGAGGGACACCGTGGCACAGAGATAACACTAAAGGTAGTTTCATACTCACTGGGAATATATAATTTTGAATGCCTGTACATGTTTGTATAAATAAAATGTTAAAAATTGTATAGAAATCATTGGGCTCTGGCCACATAGGTCTAAGAAAGGAAGAAATTGACAGATGACTATCAAGTATGTGTGCTTACGTAGGAGAATGTGTAAAGCTAAAAAATGTTCAGACAATAGCAGTTGCCAAAAGACAAACATGTCTGAGAAAAGTTCCACAAATGTCTTACTGACAACACTTTATCTCATTAGCTACTGCATTCTTCTATTTCATTTTCACATAAAGAGTATCAGGCTTATGTCAATTTTTATACTGTCTCAATTTGTCATACACAATTCCCATTTTTTAAATGTATATACTTGGATTACCACATGGATAGCAAAATTGCTGCTAGGTTACTATACAGTAAAGTCTGAGATACTGTTGTGTAGCCTTATTGTCAGTGAAGAAATTAGTTGAATCATTGATTAATATTGCCTTTTTAATAGTAAATTCTATAAATACTTTAAGATAGCAGTGTGTGATGGTAAGCAATGGCAAGTTGTCTAGCAAAGTCTAACAAAACTGATATAAAGTAGAAGAGAAGTAGCAGCTATCAATGCAAAGATCACTTCCACAGTATTTTATATGTTACATTTCATTGTACTGTATGTTGAGTTTTTTGTATTTTTGCTTTAAGACAAAGGAAGAACTGTGGTAATTTCTGTGCATGTAGACATTTTACCTTGCAGCATCTCAATAAATCCTTTAAATGCCTTTCAGTGAGCAGCATAGATTCTGTAAGAGTATATGGAAGAAAATGCAGGCTACCTGAAAGTTGAAAGTATTCCCTGTGTTTTGTCCATTCTAAGGCATATGAAGAAAAGAGTTTTCAAATACTCATGCCATCCATTAGTGAATCCTATGCTTTAGCTGAGCCTTATTTAAGTGTAGTCCTATATCCACTGAAGGCAATAGCAAAATAGCCATTTTCTTCAAAGTAGACAGGTTATTACTTAAAGTGTTTCTTAAGAGGATGAATCTTTTGAACTCCAGGTGTGTTACACTAAGAATATAACCCAAAAGGACTGAAAAAAGGACCCTTCACTTCAGCCAGGACAACAGGAGCTGTGCTATGCTTTAGTAGCTTGTAGTTAATGATTAAGAATACGATTCTGATTCAGAGGCACTTCTATTTCAAAATTCTCTGCTAGAAACATATTAAGAGCATTACTTTGCTTCAGTTGTGGGAGATTTGTTTTCATACATACATTTATTTCTCTTGGCGTCATTTTAATTTTCACAAAACAAAGTCAGGGTAGCTCTCCATGCTTTGTTGATTTGAGAGTCCTTAGAAGCCCTAGGGATATTAGCTGCATTTTTGAGACACTCCCATACACAAGCGTGCGCACCCACTCACATATTTCAGGTAAGAGCTGAAGTTAAGCAGTTGATTTTACAGTTAACAGCCTTCTCCGTACTTTTGAAAGCCTCTGGTCTCCTGAGGCTGAGATATCTGAATGGTTATTGTGAAGTAAGTGTCTTGTTTTGACAAATACATTACATTCATCCATACCTCTCAGTAGTCTTCTCTTTAAACTTGTTGATATATACCTCTTAAAGTGGGCACTAGATAGGAACAAATTCTGATACAATGATAAAAAGAAAACCCACAAGAATTCTAAAATTGGGTGTACCCTACCTGGTTTTCTTATTTTTTATCTATTCCTGAGGCTTTATATCTTTTTCTCCTAGGAATTGTATCCTTTAGAACAGTCTAGCTATCCTTCTGCTTTGAAAATACTCAATGTATGTATTTTCAAGGCTATCAGTTCTTTCAAATGGCAAGTGCGTGGCATCCATCAATGACAAATTTAGGCAAATAACTAATAAAAATAGATAAATTTGGGACTGCTTTTGGGCATCTATCTGTCCCTGGCTGATTTAATTTCGTGGACTTACATATTGTGACACACAGCTATTAGATTAATTTTTATTTTAGTATTGTTAAAATTTCTATGTATTTTCTGATTCTCAGTATTTTTATGTAGGCTAAAATTGCTGAAAAATAATGGAAGACATTTTTAGTCTATGTATCCAGCCAATGGTTTCCTTAATATGCATACACTGTTTGGTAGATATATGTACATCTGGGCACTGAAAATCATGTATGGCACATTTATGCTACTCCTGACTGGCAAACTATTTAAGGGTAGTCAAATTTGGTGGGCTTTGGGACATAAGAGATTTCTTCTGTTACAGCTTTTAGGTTCTACTGTCAAAGCTGAGAGTGTACATGCACACACATGCACACTCACGTATCCTTAGGAGAACCCACAAACCCCTATGCAGGGGTTCAGCGGCTCCATCCTGCTGCTCCTCTGCAGCAGGCAAGAACTGAAGTTTGCTGACTGCATATGCACACACACAGACATGTAACATGTGTCTCCATCAACCGTTTGTAGAAATTTGGCCTGCGCAGGCATTAGGGCCTTGACCCCCTGGTCCCTCCTGGGTGCTGGCCCTGAACCCCCGAGTCCCTGAGATTTGTGGTCCCTCTCCACTTGCAGGCACTCAGACCTCTCATCCTGCCCACCAGCTGCTCTGACTTGAAAATCACTGTCACTCACACACACTTGCACACAGAGAACAGGGTGTGCACTCACATAGAAATAGAATTAAATGAGGAGACAGGGTAGACTGCTGTGGCCGAACATAGGACTCAGTCAGACAAGAGAAGTGACCAGCAGCCTGTTTACATGACTGATGCCTTTTCTAAACTTTTCCTGTATCCACCTTTGTTCTTCCGTTATTAACCCAGATCCTTCTCATTCCCTGCCTTTGGCCCTTCCTCTAAATACCCCATAGAATACCTTGCACATTTCCAAAATCCTCTTAAAAGAACCTGTAGTAAGTTTTGTATAATCCCTAAATTCTCTTGCCCCACATCTGACAATAATTTTGCATCCCTGTGGGCAGCCACCCCTTAGCTTGCATGGCATGGCTAGGGAGAGATCTCCTTAACCCATCTCAGAGGGTTTCACTCCAGGAACAGAGGTCTTGGTCTCCTTGAGATGATTTTAGAGGAGCCAATTTTGGGTGCTTTGTTTTCACTGGTTAGACTACAGAGATTGTTTCATCTATTGCTGTTCCTCTGATTCTCACTGGCATTTGAGTTTATTTTTATTAGTTTATAATCAGACCACTTAAAAAACCTATCAATGTATACTTAGCTGTAGGTCACCTGTGGTTTCTTGTGTACCGAGCCTGAAATACTCTATAATGGTCTAATGAGGTTGCAGTGCATAAGCAGGGCCTATTTTAAAAACAGACTTGTTCTTCTAATCTTAATCATCACCAGCCTAAACCTTTTCTATGACTGAGAAGGTATATTGCAGCACGTGACATTCAGGTTAAGCTTACTGAGGTCCTTCACAGCCCTATGACCCTGTGAGTAATGGTTCCTTTCACACAGGTAAGAATTCCTCATGTGACTCAAGGCTTGGAAGTTTGGACACAGGTTCAACCAAGAAATCTGTGACATTTTTTAAAATAACCAAAACTTATGCTGTGGAGTAGACTATGGGCATTGACAATGTACTTCAAAGCTGAAGGTATCTTCATCAGCTATATCACTCATAGTCAAGCGATTATCATTATCCAGGGCTTGAGCACTTTGTATGTCTGTGATCTGTTATACAAAAATGTATGACTACATTTCTTGGAATATAGTCTTGACTTTATTTGAATAATGTCATACTGAAAATATGTAGATATCTCTGAGAAACTTTTAAGTTTTTATTAATTGCTTTATTTTTTAAAGTAAAAAAAAAACTTTCGATTGATTATTTCACATTTCAGGCTCTGTGTATCAAAGCTGCAGACTGTCAGATAGTGTATGGCCGTAGTTAAAGTAGATTAGGAGACTAGAAATGTGGAGGCCTGGATGTGCCATTTAGAAACAAACTCACAAACTCCACATCTTTTTCAAAGCTTGTCTAACTAATTCAGCTAAAGTCTGATTTTAACACTCCTATCAAGGTATTTAGGCTGGTGTTTCCACAGGAACCAAAGTTGGATTGTTTATAACAAAAAAATGTACCTGAAAATCTTCTATACCTGATTTTGATACATGGTTTCTCTGTTAGATAAAAATGCTAGATGGCAACTCTTGGGCAGCAATTAGAAGAAATAGTGATATCCCTTTATTTAAATGGAAGAACAGCAACTACACAGAGCAGATAAAAACTGTTTTCACGTTTGTAGTACAGCTTTACTGACTAGGAGTCATAAACTAACTGGCTAACTTCGTCTGACTATCTGGGCACATTTAAGCCCATATAAGCACACATAAAGGCTACTTGGACTTTTCCTTGTGCTTTTACATGATCCTACCTGGCAAGTACATAACATGATCCTCAGTTATATATCTTGATTTAAGAATAAGGAGGGTAAGAGTAAGAATAGAGCTTCGAATAAAACCAAGTTCAAGAAACTGTCAAAAGAATCATAGTTTCAAGGTGATCTCTAATTTTGAATGTTTGAAGTCGACGTTTTGGGGCTTGCGTGCTGCAGCACTGAGCAGCCACAGACCTCCTTAGGCCAGGGGAAGCCAGCACAGCACCAGTGGCTTTGAAGGAGTTAAGCTGATGCTGAGCAGGCTGTTATAAACACAAATTTATTTCTGTGTGAGTGTTTAGCATTTTACAGGCTATTGCTGGCAAACTAGTCACATTTCTTACCATCTCTGCATCTGTATTACCTGCGGGTAGCTGTGCCAGTGAAATCAGTGGATTGAACTTAGCTCTAAATTCATGTCACTGGTCAGAATATGACCCACAGTGTACGCAAGTACGCTGAAAAATTACACTGTCATATATTTCATTTTCTCAGTGTTTGGAGATTCTTTCAGTAACCTTTCCATAAATGATACAATGGTCCTAGAAAAGCTTGTAGCAAACCAGCTCTGACACACTGAAAACTAGCTTCGGCTTAATAGAGACTTTATAGTCTCCTCTGTTTTCAAATTAGGCAGTGGTTTAAGCTTTTTTTTGAAGCCACGAACTGACTAAACAAACTACAGCTTCTATAAACCATGATCCAGAAGCACCTGTAAAAAAAGTGAAATATTATATGCAGGGCTGGCAACAAGTGAGGCCATGAGGATGGAGACAAACATCCTTCCCATCTTTCACTCTCCCTGGGAGGCAGGGACTGCTGAAGCCTACCCTGGGAACACACGCCCCCATTCTTTCTTCTATACTTTCCTAAATAGTCTCTGAAAGACAGAGCATTTCTTGATGGGGGAACATAAGGTATTAACAAAAACTCAGAGGAGCTTACCTTTAAAGCAGTCCATAATTTTTTAAGCACTTAGGGATACTTAGGGATTTTTTTTTCGGTGTTTCAAAAGGAAACTATATCCAAGAAGAATGCAGTAATACTGTTATTATTTACAGTGTGTATAATCACTTTAAGTGGAATTGATGCATCCAAAGGAAGACTTCTCCAATGGCACCTCAGCCTCTCCTGCAATCATTCTTGTCTCTGTCTGTTTGACACAATGAGACAAATTTCAGTAGATGTAGATTGGTGCCGCTAAGTATTGCCACTGAAGAGCCCCCAATGTTTGTGCACTATAACTAGACAGCATTAACAATACTTACTCCCAAAAGCTTTCAGTGTGTAGTGCTAGTCTTCAGTCTATGCACTGATTGCACAGGGTCAAAGTAAAACCACTTTTTGTATCAAAATTACCCCACAGATAGTCTTTCTTGTAGTCATTTAAAGTCTGGGAGAACAATTAGATTGCTTTCCTAATGAGCTGAAAGGAAAAAGAAGTTAGAAAAGTTAAAGGACAAATGCCTAATCCGAGGGCTTAGAAGCTGAGCAGGAATATATTACTGGGAATTCTTGTTAAATATTCTGCAAGGTTCTATAAGAAAATAAAATGAAATATTTCATAATTGGGTTGAAAGTCATGTTCATGACTTCCTGTCATCATGTTCTTGATTTTCTACTGAGACATGAAGGGAAAAAGTCTTTAAACTTATTACTGAATCATATAATAGATTATTTTTCCCTTAGGTCAGGAAAATATGTGACTTAACAGAAGTAAAACTTCTGAGACTCCTGTTGAAGTGACTGCTTTGATCATGTGGATGAAGAGGAAGAGAGAGCCCCCCTCTGTAATTCTGATACAAACCTCACTAAACCTAACTAAAGGGTTAAATCTCTGTTCAATAAGGTCATGAGACATCTGCAGCCTTGAATGCATGTTGGATGTTCAGCTATGTGCCATAATAACCATTCCTCTCAGCAACTCAACTATATATTCCAGAGCAGGGTAGGAAGCCGACGCGCAGGGGTCTTGTGGCAATAAATTAGAAGAGTTGTGTGTGTATGAGAAAGGGGAAAATAGCATAGAATATATAGATGTTCCAGATGTAAATTATTCAATTTAAAAGAAATAATGAAAGAGGTTTATAGCATCCCTTTTTTTCCTGTTCTGCTCTTGTTCCTACTTGCTGAAAACTGTAGAAATTACTTCAAAAAGATGACAGGTTCCTCCACTGCTGCTTTCACTGAAAAATCCCCTGAATCTGTACGTTTTCCACTACTGAGGAAAGGAAGTAATGTTGTCCCTCAAAGCCAAGAGAAGGAGAAGTGCACGTGTGCTGGCCATGTGCTGCTTATTCTTCAGATGCTGGCATCAGGTATTTCAAGAAAATTAACCATCACCCAGAAAAATAAAAGATACAGATTTGTTTTCATTGTAATATTTTTGAGGTTGTCAAATTCACTAGGGCTGCTAGGAAAACTTATTTAGCATTTTGATACTTTCTTTTGTCTATAGTGGTCTTTTTTTCCCATCCTGTTATCCTAGTCAGAAAAATGGCTTTTACTAGGGTTTTCCTGACGCTGAGAGATTCTTACTCAGTTCATTGTTGCAGTATTATCTCAGTCAGCACCTTATCAAGTTGGCCGTTGCTGTACTATTTTTCCTTCATCTGCTTTCAAGATATATTGTAAAAAATGCTGTATTCTGTGACCTCTTTCATAGGTAAGATTACTTTCTGCTAATTGTTTTATATTGTGCATACTACTGCAGATTATATTTTCAGGTCTCCTACATCATGTGTAGTAATGTCCTGAAAAAGGACTAAATTTTTTGTGATAGAATTTCAGTTACTTTATTCACTTATTCTTAGTCTAGAATCATGCTGATTTATCAAAAGATGCAACCTACAAAATGGGATATAACCTTGTTCTTCCCATCAGCTCACCTCCTCCTCCTCCTCCTTCCTTTACTGCCACTCTCACTCTGTCTTACAGACGCAGTTTTTCATTCATACTTCTAACTCCTCCACTTCCTTCAGTGACCTATTCCTTTCCTTGTGTGTTGATTTTCTCTTTACATTCTGCTTTTATGAGTTTTTCCCTTTGCAACAGACTCTAACATTCTGAAAAACTCATAAACGGGAAAAACAGGAGCTAAAGACTCCTAATCCTGCCCTATTTTCATCCCAAATGCTGTTGAAAAGATAATTTTCTTTGCCTCTTGCTTGATTTATGTACCCCTGTTTATATCTTTTCATGTGCTCCTCTCTCCCTACTGCAACAAACATGTTGTCATTTTTTCTGGTTGTTGTTCGACGATATTTGGGAGCCACTGCTGTTACCCCACTCATTAGATATATGCTTTCTCCCATTCCACCTCTCACATTTTGGCAGAATAACTCATCTGCAGAGCTATCTCATCTCTGCCTTCCATTCTGCATTCAAAGAATAAATTATTTTTTTTTATTTCCCTGCCTGCAAATTCTTAACAGATGGGCTAGTTATCTATTTATTCTTGCTGACATGCTGACCAGTACTGATTGCCTCATCATTTCTGATGCTATTCCATCAGCTTTTATTCCTTTCCTGTCTATGGTCTTATGGTGATTGTTTGTCTGTAGAGTCTGATGCAGCATAAGGTTACCCAAGCAAGCTGTAACTAAAGCTACCTTAGGTACAAGGCTGACAGTGCTTCTAAGGCAGCGCTCTCATCACCTCATTTTCTCTCCTGTGAAGTGGACACTCCTGACAAGGAGGTTTTATGAGATAGGATGGTGTCCTTGGCAAATGAAGACAGACCAGTTCTTCGGTTAGCACAGATACACCCACCAGGAAGGCATCACGCTATGCACTGAGGTGTTAAGCTTTTGGGGCATAATGTCACATGTTATTATTTACTATTCGCAATGTACCACTGGCCCAAGCATAAAAAAAAATCTGCAGTCATAAACCAAACAATAATGGCAAATGTCTCTCAAAAGGGTTGAATGCTGTTTCTAACTTTGAGTTAAAGTGTTTTAATTGAAGGCTTAATTATTTTATTTTTTCTCAGTATATTTTTTTCTGTCAAAGCTATTTCTTAAAAACAAATTGAGGGAGAGGGCAGGAAAGAGGATCCGGGGAACTACAG
>NW_009705684.1:0-2175 GCF_000703405.1 Apaloderma vittatum | reverse complement strand
CCCAGCGAAGCCGCCCCCCCCCCGCCTCTGGAGAAGTGATTTTGGGGCAGCCAGTTCTGCCGGCCAAGGATGGGTGCTCCGATGAGGAACCTGAGAGCAGGAGCATCTGCCACCCTGCCAGGTGTAGCCCAAACCATGTCTGGGAGCTCTGACGTGCCTCTGCTTTCTGTGGGTCCAGAGCTCACCCAGGAGACGATGGGCGCCAGGACAGAGGAGGGCGCAGGGAGATAATGGGGATACGAGGTGGAAGGCAGCATCCTCCCGGGCTCCTTCGTCCCTCAGCTCCCTCATCATCCCCCTCCTGTCGGCCCCTTGCCTTCTCCACGACGATGCGCAGCCCGAGAGCTTCTCGTGACAAGCGCCGTTGGCAGGAACGCCCCACAGGGTGTGCCCGTGGGGTGAGCCGGGCTGCCATCCATCTTCTCTCTGCAAAGCCTCGCCTGCGAAGACATCCCTGAGTTTGCAGAGATGATCATAAATGAATCAGCAGGCAGATGTGCGGGTGGGGGGCCACAGGGCCGGCCCCACCACACCTCGGCGCTCTCTGTTTGAGTTGTGGGCTGAGCTGCGCCTTCGGGCTCACACCAAACACCCTGCGGCTCCTTCCACGCCGCGGCTGTGGCAGGCAGGTGCCTGGCTTTACGACGGGGATGAGTTCAGAGAGCAACAGGCACATCCTGATCAAACATTAACAGTGGGAAGAATTTGAACTGTTTTCCCTGGAACCAGGAGGGTGAACCAGCTGGGAGGAAACCCTGAGCCTCCAAGTGCTCCTGCTGGTGGTGGTCCCATGGGCTGCTGAACTGGTCGTGCTGGTCCCAGCCCAGCGGATGCGTCTCCCCGAGCCGTGATGCTGCTGGGGACACAAAGTACCAGGAGATTTGTTTTCCTTTTCATACTTCCCAAGCTCAAACAAGCACGAAGCCTTGAGCCCGCTCAGACCGGAGCTGCTGTACGGTTCAGCGACCAAAGCCAATGCCCACAACATGGGTCAACAAACAGCGAAGATAGGAAGAAGCCAATAAATAAAAAATAATAACATGGTGTGAGGAAAAAGCCTGAGCAGCTGTGGTGCCGGGCTGCTCAGAGGAGAGCTTGGGTCCAGGGCAGCTGATAAAGCCTGAGCGCAGTCGGTGCTCAGCACCACGATTTAACCGCTCCTGCGAAAGCTTCCTTTGGGGACAACCACCACAAAAAGAAACGCAAAAGAAGGTGACGTACAACAAGCTTTATCTCAACAGGTTTCCTGCTTCCTCATCTTACCATCAAAATCAGTGCTTTAAATCACTGAATCACATCAGTCCGCCCCGAGGACACGTCACTACCAGGCCCTGCTCCTCCTCGACTTGCCCAGCAAGGCTCTCCCTGGCCACAGCCTCTCCCAGTGTGGGATTTTTCAATTTTTCCAGCCACAGTCCCCAGTGGGAGCCCCCCAGCCCAGGGTGCCCCAAGACCAGCAGCTGGTCAAGGCTCCCTTCCCTGTGGATTTATGGAGGTTGGAAAGGCACCGAAGGCAGACTCTGCCCCGGAGTTGAAATCCTGCTCGCTGCCGTGATGGGACGGGGGGTCAGGCATTGAAGTGGGGAGCGAGCATCCACCGAGGGACATGGGGCTGGGTGAGCCTGGGACAGGCTGCTGCTGGAGCATGGGGAAAAACAGGGCTTTTCTTCTCGCCCTAAGCTCTTGGAAATTGCAAAACAAGGGGAAATTATGCAAAACATCCTGCAGAAGGACCCTTGTCCCTAATCGCCACATGGTTTGTTCAGTCAAAGCCCCGGCACAAGGGGAGTGTGACCTAATTTCTTTTCGATCCTTCCCTTCCACCGCGGGAGCAGCCAAAGCACGATCTGCCCATGTTGCCTCCTCCTTCTCCTCAGGGTTGGGCGCTTCCCTCACTGCCCACCGCGTCCCCTGCTCCGAGGTGACCCCTTTTCCCAGAAGGTTGGGAGCTGAGGATTCCCTTTCACCCTGGGATGGGCTCTCCCTCTCCGTCCTCTCACCCCTGGGAGACCACAGCGTCGGGATAAGCCCCGTGAGGAGAGGTGAAGGTGGGAAGGTGATGGAGGAAGGTGGTGGTGTGTTAGGGAGCAGGATGCATGGGGGGATTTGGGGACGACGGAGGGATTTGGGGATGGCGAAGGGATGGGGAGAGCTTGTTGACCCCTACCTCCACCC
>NW_009705683.1:0-2248 GCF_000703405.1 Apaloderma vittatum | reverse complement strand
CTGGGGCTGCCCCTTGGGCTGGCAGGGAGCGGGGCCCGTCTCTCCGCGGGGAAGGTGCCTTTGGACCCCTCCGGCCGGGTCCCTGCCGGGTGCAGGGGGGGAACACGGGGGGCGACGACGCAATTAGCGGGGGATGTGGAGGGGGGGAAGCGGAGGGTCCCTCCCCAAAACGCCACCACGGGGTTTGGGGGGAGAAAGCTGCTGGTTTTGTTTAGTCTTCGACACAGCCAAAAAAAGAACATTAAAGGCATTTCTAGATTTCGTTTCGCGTTGTTTTTTTTTTCCTTTTTTCCTTTTTTTTTTATTCCCATGCTCTTAATTTTGAAAAAAAAGTAATCACAAAACATAACTTATAAAACAATATATATACTGCATCCTTATCCACAACAGCATAATTGAAACATCCAGCGTAACTTTTACCACAGGTGTGAAATACACTGGGAAAGAAGTACCGTGTGCATTTTATATTATGGTTCTTTGTCATCTACAGGTAATAAGTATCGACAAAAATAAGCAACAAATATGCCTGCAATTAAACTTCATATGCGTTTTTATGCGTATTGATAAAGATCATATTTATAATTTCCATGTTTGTTTTTTTTTTCAACAAGCACTTGTTAAAGTATCTACATTTACATAATAACACCTTAAGATAATAACACCTTAAGATTTTTTTTTTTCCTTGTTTTTCCTTTGCAGTTAGAAAAGCAAGGAAGGCTTTCAGCTTTGCTAAGCAACCTTTCCGGACGCCGAGGCTCGCTGTTTCTCTAGCAGAGATGCAGTATCTGGATTCACTTCATAACAGACCGTTTTTCCTCTTTTTTTCCCCTAGTCTTTAAGAGGGATTTGGGGTTTTTAATCTTTTTTTTTTTTTTAAGAGAAAAAAAGCCTCCTGTATTTAAATAAGGATGAATGATAATTTCATTATCAGGATAAGACTTTGAATGGGGAAAATGCTGAACAGTTTTCGCATCGCTGGAGGGTTTCTGCGCTCTCTTACAAGCGGGGATACTGCAGTCTTTTGGAAAGGATGAAGAGGTAGGAACCTTGAGCTGCTTAGTATCAGGAATGACTGGATTATAGCTTCCAACTAAAGAAAAAACATCAAGAATCATGCATTTTAAAAACAGTTTATTCAACGGCCAAGGACAACGTTCCGGCACAATGCAACGGTAGATATAAATATAACCTTATATAAGTGGTTGACCCTTGTCATTATTATTTTTAATAGTTTCATACCTAATATTTTAACCATTTTTTCCCGCAGAAGCTACTCTGCGAATTATATTTTTTTCTTTCCCCCCCCCCTTTTTATTTTTCTGTTGTTGAGTGTGATTCTGTTTCTCAGTGGTAAACATTAACCAAACTCTTCCCGTGCGACAAGCGGCCAAGAACCGTCCCACCAGCTCTTACCACCGAGGCGCCCCCCGCCCTTCGCCGCCCCCTCCGCGGGGAAGCGGCCGCCTTACCAACTCCTGTGCAAGTTCAAGTAAACACATACAACCCGCATCATCCAGAGAAAAAATTGCAACTCATCCATGTACCAGATTCCGGTGTCTCTTGCAAAAGTTTTCTGGTCCATTTACGGTTTTTTTGACATTTTTTTAATTATTCATTTTTAAAGAGCTGTTTTGTTGGTTGCGTTGTTGGTGTGCATTTTTTATTTTTTTTTGTAGACAGTCGAAGTCCGCGGAGCTTTTGGGGTTTTGTTTGGTGGCGTTTTGTTTTACTTTATTTTTTTTTTCCCTTTCTCATTTGCTCGGGTTTTTGCTTTTAATCATCGTCGGGTTTTAATATGCATTTTTTTTTTTTCTTCTTTTCCGTTAAACGTCGCTTTTGCTTCTGCTTTGCTTTGTCGGCGGTGTTCTGTCGGAGGTGGTTTGTGTCAAGTCCGTCAACTGTTGTACTGACAGGCGTTTAGACTAGAGCCGGGGCTTTGCAAACTGCTGTAGCCGAAACTGGAGTGCTGCTTTGATTTCAGTCTGAGGCTGGCTAAGCGGGAGTTGCAAGTGTCCCGGTAGACGCTGTAAGGCGAGCCCGGTGGCCCGTAGGGACAGGCCGGGGAGGACATGGCCGAGTTGAGCGAAGAGCCGCTGATGTTGTTGATGTTGTTGAGGCCGGAGTTGGCCATGCCCGGCACGGCCGAGTGCCCCATGCTGGACGGCATGTTCATGGAAGAGATGCTGCTGGGCGCCGAGAACATGGACTGCGAGGAGAGGGGGCTCATGGAGTTGAAGAAGGTGAAGCT
>NW_009705682.1:0-2743 GCF_000703405.1 Apaloderma vittatum | reverse complement strand
TTCCAGCCCTGAACATTCTGTGATTCTGTGACAACGAGGCAGCTCAGGAACACCTCTCTGTTTTTGCTGCTACCGAACAAAATCAATTCTGCTTTCTCTTCAGGGAGGGGCTGCGACAGCAAGAGTTCGCTCCCAAAGTACTCGGGAGGTTACAAGGACGTTGCCCCGTGGGTGTGGTGACAGGGCTCGCTTGCTTCTCATACTGCTGAGAACATCCTCACTTCTAGTGAAGATAGAAAAGCTCTGAGATTGGGTTGTTACATTTTATTTTCTTAAGAAAAGCCATTTTGCAAGCGTTGAAGAATGCAGATTTTGCTGTGGTGTCCAGGGAGGTGCTTTGCAGGACAGATTTCTTTCAGCAACGCTCGTCCCTAAGACACCGTTTCTTTTTAATTCAGGGGGAAAATCTGGCTCCTTTTAGGCATAAAGCTGAATTTTCCCTTCATTTATTTCCTTGTTCAAGGCAGAACCATCAGAGAATCTATTGATATTGCTGAAAGCTATAAATGTGATTTACAGCAGTTGAATTTCTGACAGAAAGGAACTTATTTAAAGCTTGCGCTTAGAATAACAGAATTAAGGTCTTTGAAACGAGGCGATAACGTTTTTTCAGGCAATGCTGCCTTTCTTAAGCACCGATTTTTGCGCAGCCGCTGCAACTAAGTTTATTTTGTACTCTTGGTGAAGCTGATTTTAGTATTAAGACAATGCACGGAGAAGGAGGAGAAGCTTCGCACGATGGTCTGAAATAATTTTATTAAATCGTGATTTTGGGGTAAGAGACGCACTGAGACTTCCTCTCTTCGCTCCTTCTCCGCTTCTTTTCGGAAGGCGCAAGAACAAAAAGGTTGTTAACTTACTGATTGATTTATTACATTGTGCAAACACACCTAAAAATACTGAACATGTTAAGCTAAAAAAAGCTGTTAATGGTGAGGATGCCCTGACTCCCCTCGGCTGTTTTACCCCAGGTATTTCTTGCTCGCTCGTACCGATCCGGATCCAAAAGCCCCGGCAAGCAAAGCGTTTACTGGATTCATCGTGGAAGCGAATAGTCCTGGAATCCAAATCGGCAGAAAGGTGAAGAGCGGATCTCTGATTTGACGAGGAATTATTAGTCTCTTCTAAACTGATAATGCCACAAATTGCTGGTGAAGAAAAAAGAGGCTTGAGCAACAAAACATCTGCGTCGGCTTGTCTGCAGTGATCTTTGCAGTTTTGCCACACGCAGGCGTGTTTAATAATTACAATTTTACCGATTCTCATAAGGAATTGGTCCAAAATAAGATGGCTTTGCACGTCTTTAACCATAAAGACACAGGGTGCTTTAATTTTAGCTGCTCCTGCTCATGCAATAAGCCTCGGAGTTGTCTTTTGGCAGGGTGGCGGGGAGCGTGTGAAGAAAGAAACAAAATAAAGAAAGTGCTATTTGTAGTAGCAGGCAAAAATAGACATTGAACCTTAGGAAAGGATCCTGAAAACTTGAAAATCTCTTCCCGTTTCAGGAAATGAATATGGGTCAGCGCTGCTCTGATACCAGAGGTATTGTCTTTGAAGATGTAAGAGTTCCGAAAGAAAACGTACTAATAGCTGAGGGAGCTGGCTTTAAAATCGCCATGGGAGCTTTTGATAAGACCAGAGCGCCTGTAAGTATCTGAAACAAGTTCCTTCAAAAAAAAATACAGCAGGAGCTTCTGATTTTCATTCTGTGCTGTGCCCGATTCAGGTAGCGGCTGGTGCCACCGGATTAGCAAAAAGAGCGCTCGACGAAGCTACGAAATACGCTCTGGAGAGAAAAACCTTTGGGAAACCAATTGTTGAAGTAAGTTAAATATATTAAAAAACAGGTCCCAAAGCTCTCTTTTGCTGCCAGATGTGAATTTGCAAGGTTGTTCCTTGGTATTTAGATTTGTTCCATCTCTGCTTTTCAAGGATATGGGTCAGCACTACCTAAAAAAAAATGTAGCAATGCCCTAACTCCAGGGTCTCGTACTGTAACTTATTCCTCTTATTGTGACTTATTGATGATAACAGTAAAATCCCAAAGGAGCTCTGCCCAAACCCTTGAACCTCGTGTCCTGTCAGGACATACTTAAGCTCCTCAACTCGAATGAGCAGGAAAAAAAACCTCTGCGAGGTGCCTGAAACAAGGCTCGTGGTAGTAATATCGATAGAAAACTTAGTCACACCGCTGAGTGGGTTGTGAGACACCAGTGGTGCCGGTCACAGCCCGTACCGGGTCGTAAGAAATAACGAATAAACAGCTCCGGTCACAGCCCGTACCGGGTCGTAAGAAATAACGAATAAACAGCTCCGGTCACAGCCCGTAGCGGGTCGTAAGAAATAACGAATAAACAGCTCGCTGAACAAGGAACTAAACCACAGCTTCCTAATTTAACCGCCGCGAGTAAGCACGTTGTCGAATTGAAAACGTGCAAAGGCAAATGGAACGGAATGTTGGGAGCCTGACCCGGAGTCCGTCAAGCTCTTCACCTACGTGAAGAGGGGGCCGGTTAGCTCAGTCGGTTGAGTGCTGCGCTAACAATGGGTTCGATTCCCGCTCGGTCCCCATGTAGTCGAGAGGTGGTGTCCCTGGCGGCAGGGAGGCTGGATTAAAATGATCTCTGAGGTCCCTTCCAGCCTGGGCCGTTCTGTGATTCTATGATACGTTTTCCTGTGTGTGCTCAACTCGCAAATTCAGAAATTAAGGTTGCCGCAGTCTTCGTGGCTGCCCTAGAATTGT
>NW_009705681.1:47216-47905 GCF_000703405.1 Apaloderma vittatum | reverse complement strand
GAGACCTTATTGCCCTCTACAACTACCTAAATGGAGACTGTAGTGAGGCTAGTGCTGGTCTTTTTTCTCTAATTACTAATGACAGGACAAGGGGAAATGGCCTCAAGTTGCGTCAGGGTAAGTTTAGACTGGATATTCGGAGGAAGTTCTTTACTGAACAAGTGGTGAGGCACTGGAACAGGCTGCCCAGGGAGGTCGTGGAGTCACCAACCCTGGAGGTGTTTAAAAAAAAAGTAGATCTAGCACTTGAGGCTATGGTGTAGTGGTTAGGTATGCTGGGATGAAGGTTGGACTAGATGATCTTCAGAGGTCCCTTCCAAACCCTAAGGTTCTGTGATTCTATGGTTTAGGGGTGAACTTGTAGTGTAGGGTCAATGGTTGGACTCGATGATCCCAAGGGTCTTTTCCAACCTGAATTGTTCTATGATTCTATGATTCTGTGATCTACTTTGCTCCTGCAACTGGTTCCTTTTAGCAGCATGGACTTATATTTTGGAATAACGAGGCTTTTGCTGCTTATCTTTTTGTAGGTATTTAAGTAGCAGAGGGCAGGACTGTTGAACAGCCTCTCCTGGGTGACTTGTGCTTGGGTTTTTCCATGCTGCTGGCAGACGTAAGGGATGCTGAGGGAGCAGAGCTGGCTCTGTAGCAAGGACTGAGGGCTGGAGCATGTTGGGCAGGTTGGTTCA
>NW_009705681.1:46501-47204 GCF_000703405.1 Apaloderma vittatum | reverse complement strand
GGACAGATGCGTAGAGAAAAAAGTCTGTGCAGGTGTTAAGTGGGAGTGTACTGGCAGCAGCAGGGTGCTCAGAAGTGTCTTTGTGCTCGTTTACCCATTGTTTTACCCAGGTTTTTGCTGTCAAGGCTTCAATCAGAGATGGAATGTTTAGGCAGATGTGACCCAGCACCACTGCCTTTCTGAGCAGCCCTTCTGTGCGTGGCTGTCACCCTGCTCCCTGGGGATCCTGTAAGGAGACTGGGCTGTGGGAAGCAGGGGCTGGGTGTAGGAACGAGAAACTTGATGGGGGGAGGTTTGGGCACACACCAGTCCTTCCCATCTGGGGTGCAGAGAGAAACTTGCTGGGGGCTGGACGGGGACCAAACCCCTCATCCTACCCTGTGCCGCTCTGCCCCGCTGCTGCCTGTGTTACCTCGGCTGGGAAATACCAAGCCCTGGGCCAGCGCTGCCATGCGTGCCCTGCCCGTGCTGTGCCCTACCTGATCTTGCTTGCTGGGCAGAGAGCCCAGGAGCAGTTCAGAAGTTGGCAGAGAGGAGAAAGCCTTTTAAATAACTTGTTTCCCTTAGCATCTCTAGATTTATTTATTTCTTTTCTTTCTTTTTACCCTGCTCCTCCCAGCACCGTGTTCCTCAGCAGTTAGAGCTGGGCAGTGTAACTGGGTACAACTACAGTGGCTGGTGGTGGCTGGGGGGGGGGCGCGCC
>NW_009705681.1:32637-46482 GCF_000703405.1 Apaloderma vittatum | reverse complement strand
GCAGAGGTGCCCATCCAGGGCGGGGAGGAAGGTGCACCCCTGTCTCCAGGGCTGCTGTGCGTCCTCCTCTGAAGCAGTAAAGTGGTGTAAGAGATGACTTTGCAGGGAACATATAGCAGCACAGACCATTAGTCTTGCTGCATACAGCTACGATCGTGCGTACTTCTGCCTTTCTGTGTCTCGTTGCTGAACCATAGAGCACTTTGCAAAGGTTAATTCAGTGTGAGGCTCTTAAGTGAGCATTATTGCCCCTGTTTTAAGAGTAGACATGAAGATTCCTGGCAGACCAAGAGCAGAAACTGTTCCATACAGATGTTCACCAGCCTAGCTGTCACAAGCCGCCAGTACCTCCCGCTGGCCTTCTTTGGCCTCAGCGCTTTTTTAGGTCCATTTCGTTGCCCTTGAGACGTTGCTCCTTCCTGCGCAAAAAGCGGGGGATGTGTTCAGGTGCTCAGCTGTACCTGATAATTTGGAGTTAAAACTCACTTTGCCTCTGTAGAAGAAAAAGTCTTGGTTTGTGTAACCAGTTATTTCTGGTGTGTCTCTCCAGACACCTGCATTGATGTGAGCAGCAGCAGCATGTGCTGCTAGCTGCAGAGGGACCAGTCCCCTCGCTGTCTGCGCACCGGCTTGCTGGGACATTGGAGCTGGGGCTCTGCAGCTCCATAGCTGGTAGGACCTCTGCACTGACTGCTGAGTTTTTGGGAAGGATCCATGGAGGAGCACGGCTGCTCCTTGGCAGGGCTTCAACATCCACAGAGTATCTGCTCCTCACCCTTCCTTCCACGAAGTGTTTTGGCTTTTGCTTGCTCCATTGTGCCTACCAAAGCCTGAACATTCCCCTGAGCCTTTTGTATCTCCATGTTCTCCCCTCCATTTGAAGGTGCACCATGGCTAGTGCCAAGTACTCACGAAGTGAGGGGAAGTAGAGACATGCTTGTAGTGAGGAGTCCAGCCTCCGCTCCCCACTCTTTGTGTCAAGGGGGCACTTTTCCTTTCCCCACCATGAGCAGGGACCTTCACCTTTGGTAGGTACTGCACAGCTTCTGGTGGAGCAAACATGTCCAGTTGGTGCACAGTTGTCTTCACTGAAGAGAGTTTGGAGGTCCTGGAGGTGTTGGTTATCAACTTGTTTCTGGTAGATGAGTGGGCAGGTCTTGTGTGGTGACACTTCCATGCTGCTGTGGCTGATGAATGGATGAATGGCCGATGTTGACTTATCACCCAGCTGCGCTGTGGAAGGCTGTACCCCTGCTCCAAACCCAACGCTGCCAAACCAAGAGCCAAAGGATTTTAAGGGGCTTTATTTCTGCCTTGATTTTGAGCCCTAATGCTGGCTTGTATCGGTCTACTTGCATGGTGCCTCCTCACATAGAATCACAGGATTGTTTGGGTTGGAAGGGACCTTAAAGATTATCTACTTCCAACCCCCCCGCCATGGGCAGGGACATCCCCCACTAGACCAGGTTGCCCAGAGCCCCCATGATGCTTCGAGGTACATGGCAAGACTCGCTACCTCCAGGTGTGGGTTAGCCATGGTGTGAGGAGTCAGGGTGGAGCTGAACAGGAGCGTGCTGGGTGCCATTAGTCCTGCTGCCTCGCCATGGTGGAGAAAACGTCTTCTGGAGTCAGCCAAGGGGTTCTGGTGCATGCCCAAGTGGGAGCTGCACATCAAGACTTCTGTGCTGTGTTTTCATGGGCAATGACTCCAAAAAGGTGCTTTTTCCTTATTGCAGTGGAATGTGTGTGTACATCCAAGAGGGAATCAGTGCTGAATGCAGATTTTATTTTTTTTCCCTGATAATAACAAGAAAGCTGGATGCCTGGTTGCTGGTTTCTCTCCAGATCCCTGTGGTCTCGGGTGTTTGGAGTTTGCTGCATCAGGTGACTTAGCAGTGGGTTTGTTTTTTATTTTTAGTGGGTATTTTTAAATTTTTAATTTTTTTTTGCTTCTAGATATGTGCAAAAATAATGATCAGATGTTGCCAATGTGTTAGGGAAAGGAAGAAAGGAAGATTGTCCTGTATCTCTGGGCTGTGACATAGCAATGCTTTTTGAAGCAATGTCCTCCTGACTGTGAGAGCTCCAGTGACGAGCCCTTGGTGGTAGCAACAACTGTCCTCCAAATTGCAGATGTGGTTTGCTAGAAGCGTAATTACGTCTTTCATTGGTTTTTTGTTGTACCCTCCCTCCCTCCCCATTTTCCTTTTGCATCTCTGATCTTTGTAGCAATGTGGAAGCTGTGTTGCTGCAAAGGTGACGAGGTGTGCCTCTCCGTGCTCTTTTTGCTGATTCTCTTTTTGGGAAGGATCATTCAGCTGAAGCCTGTCCCTCAAGGGAAGCAGGTGGCTTTTATGGTGGCAGAAAGGGGGGTCTTTGCTCCAGAAGAAACTGTGGTTCTTTCCCAGTACCATCTCCTTTATCCCTATGGGAATGATTCGTGTGGCAAATTTGCTCTAAAATACTGCTCAGGCTTCAGTACAAACTTTGGCCCATGTCATCCTCAGACTGTCCCTATTGCGTGGACCTGGCACGTCCCACACCCTGACTGCCGGGCCCAGATGTGGCTCTGCTCAGGATTTGCTCATGTGAGCAGTTGCTCTGTGCCAGAAGGTGGCCAGACCCAGGAGATCTGCCTGTGATCATCCCAGCCAGGCCATCCCAACCTCTGGTCTCCCCCATCCCCAGCTAAGCCCACATCATCCCAAACCGCAGCAGCTTTTCTTGAGGCTTTCACAGTGCCTGTGCTTGCAGCTGGCCAGCACCCACAGTCCATCCTCAACTGGCTTATTTATTTTCTAACTCATCATACCTTGCTATGGTGCATTTCTTACTAGCCAGGCTTGAGTTTTTTTATTCCTATTACTGAGCTGAGATAGGAGAGAGTTGGGCTGACACATATGCTCTAAATTATGCTGCTGTATCTCTGGTGCTGTCAGTCACGTCGCTCCCAGGCTTGGGATCTCGCAGAAACTCCAGCAGCGGATACCTAAGGATCAAAGGTTTAGATCAGTTCTTGCTGTCACAAATGTTTTATATCTAATTTCTCCTTGAGGAGAGTTGAGGGGAGGATGGGCTGGCAGCTGAGAAGTACATGCGCTCTGGAGCATCGTCGTGGTGACCTGAGTTTCATCTCCCTTCACCTGCGTGTTGAGGACGAGGTTACAGAAGCACTTGTCTCGCTGCAAAATGTGTGTGTGTGAGAGAAGGAGGTGGACTGTATTGAAGCCTCTGTGCTTTTTATTGATGGAATGGCATCTGACAGACAGACGTTGTTGGTTCCCGTGGTCCAGCTGTGCACCGAGGGTTTGCAGGATGCGCCATGGCCCACACTGCCCCTGCCAGCTGCAGAGAACCTGCCCCTGACTCCTCCATCCTCCTCAGGTCGGGTAGGACAGACTCTGTGTTTTCTAGTGGTGCTTTTAAATATGTTGGAGAGGTCATGCTCTGACCAAGATTTTCCCCATTAGTAGCAGGGTAGCTGGTGGGTGTGGTTTGGGCTGAACTGGCCCACAGCACATTGCTGCGTGGTGTGCCTGTGCCAGGAAAGCTCTCTCAGAGGGCTTGGGGCATTTTGGTTAGTCCCCAGCAAGGGTTTTCCTCTACTTTTCCCACTCTGCGAAGAGTGAGAGATGGGAAGAGAAAAAAAGCCCATGTGCTGGAGCTGCTCAATGCAGGTGAGCCTCCCACCAAGCAGGAGTTTTGTGAGTTAATTGTAGAATCGAGGAAACTGAGGCATGGCAGGGGATGAGGCTGAGACTTTTCCAGAGCTGGAAATCAATCTCAGGAGCAGGGAGTTTTGGCATTTCTTGTCCCTGCCGTGCTCCTTCTTTGGAGCAGGTTGTGCCTTGGTGCCTGCTTAGTAAAGCTCTGCTCCTCAAAAGCAGAGAAGGCAAGAGGCAAGCTGGGGCCTTCCTGAAGATGACTAAAGCCACGCATATAACTGCCTTGTGTATTTGCAATTATTTTATTTTGCTTGAATATCTGTTTTTCTAATCTCTGGGTTGCTTTTTTTCCCCCTTGTTAGAATAAATGAAATAAAATAAAGACTGAGCTTTCCATCCCTTGAAGGCACTTTTCCCTTCCCGTTAGTACACTCCTGTTATCCATCACCCCTCGTTGCTGCTCAGTTTGGAAGGGCTACTGCTCAGAGAAGGATAGTAGCATTAGTTTCTAAAGCTGTGTAAAGATCCCCATGGAAGCAATTACCAGATGGATTACCCCTGGCTTTGCTGCTGCAAAAAGGCCACGTTGGGTCGAGGATGCTGAGTGTATTAACGGCACGATCCCTTCCTCGCTCGAGAGGTGTGGTTCAGAATAGCTGCCTGCTTTTTAAAGGGCTGGGTACAGAGCAGGACCCCGGCTGCTGATTCTTTTACCCTCCCTGCTCCCCTTTCCCCACCTTGTGCCGCATCCCAGGCTGTTCCCTGGCATGTGGAACCCACAGCTCTGTAGGGAAGGGAGAGATCCTCTCTGACCTCTGAGGAGCTCAGGCTTTGTGGTTTGGTAGGAGTTTTGACTTTTACGCAGAAGGGCAGGCAAGGCTCAGCTGGAGACCAAGTGCAGCTATGGGCTCCTAAGTACCAAATCATCTGCTGCTGCTGCTGAAGCATGAGGAGGCTGAAGCCTGAGAAGGCTGGTTTGACCTTCATGGCTGGGAAGCAGCTCATATCTGCCCTGAAAAGGGACGCAAGGAAAACAAAAACGCCGTCTGTCCACGCAGGAGGTCCCTTTCAATTTACCCTCCACAGGTCTGGGCTCTTCCCAATGTGTTTGACCTCTGATGATCCTGGGAGAGAGTTGAACCTTGCTGGTGTGAAGGTGACATGGGATGCTGTCTTCGTTTCTTTCCCAGTTACGTGTCCCGTGTAATTGCCGATGGCCTTTGGGGAGCATCTCTCGTGCAGCAGCCGACGGTGGCACTGAGCAGTGGCCATGGCCCTGGAGGGGTTGCCTGTGGTGCTCCGGTTAGTGTGGCACAGAGATACTCTTTACTGTCTCCTAGCAAGCCCAGACTGGGGTGCTGAGGAGACCCCCTGTGGCAGGGGCAAAGGCACTTGGGGGAGCTGGCAGCATCGAAGGATGGAAAGGGCTTGGGAGAGCTGTGGGTGTCCGACCACTGATGGGAGCGGTGGTGGGGACAATTGCCGTCGGGGACAGTTGCATCAGGGGACTTGCTGTGGAGCAAAGCTGCTACCAGACCAGCAGTTTTTCCACCTTTTCTGTTTTTTTTAAACATGAAGTCTTTAAAAAAGAATTACCTCAGTGGAAGCAGAGAGTCTCTTAGAGGCTCTTAAAACCTATTTGATCTTGTTTGCCGTATGGAATTCCTGTTTGCAGACCCATTGGAAGAGTTCACAGGTGCCAACAAGCTTGGGGTGGCCTCGCTTATACTTTCTTGGGGGTCTGTTGGGGAGCCCAGAAAACCTCTTTTGAAGGAGGTTTGGGAAGACTGATGCAGCACGAGCACAAGCAGTTGAGAGTTGAGGAGTTGAACTGAGAAGTCCCACAGCACCTCAGGGGAACTATGGGCAGGGGGAGGAAGAAGTGACCAGAAATCCTCTCCATCCTTCTGCCTGGCTGCCGGCACAGACAGAGCTGGGACTTCTCTTTTCTTCAGTCAGCAGCTTGGTTTGTGCTGACCTCCTAAATATTCAGCTCATTATACGGTGTAACGTATAAATAAAACAGAAGCAGGCAGCAATATTCTCCAGGAGGATATAATCGGCTTCCTTTCCTTTTTAATTATACAAGATTTGTCTTCATGTGTCAGGCTATCCTACAGGCTAATTTATTATTTTAAAGAATTAAAGTTGGTATTCTTAGTGAGGTGCTTCTGTACGCATCTGATTTGGGGGGTCTGAGAAGGGAAAGCATCTTTCCAAGCGGGAACACGGGGGAATTTTGTAGCTGGGTGATGTTTCTAGAGGTCAGTGGCCTGGATCCTGCACTCGTCTCTATCGTCGCAGGGAGGCAGAAGGTTCCACAGGGTGTTGGAGATGATGAGGGTCATCATGGGGTCTCCTTGGGATCTGATGGGGGCGTGCAATGCTGGTGGCAGTGTCCATTGCCTCTCCCTGTGTAGAGGCAGGACGGTGGCCTGATGCTACAGCCGCCGAATAGCAGCATCGTCCACACATTAAGCTCAGGTCCAGGCTGCCTGCGGGAGGTGAGGGTATATTCTAACTCGGCACCGCTGCCAGCATGGCGGATGCTTGCTGATAAGCGCAGTGTGAACTCTGAGCTGACTTGCCTTCTCCTAAGGGAAGCCCTGGAATCAGAAATTTGGCCTTCCATCAAAGCAATGGATCTGTTGCCTTTCCCTCTTTGTGAGTTGAAGTCCCCTGCTCCTGGTTTAATTATATCAGCAAATAAATTCCCCATTTTGGTGGCTGCCCTGGCCATTCATTTTAAAATTAAAGCTGTGGTGCCCTTACTGGAAAAAGCATCAATAATTCTCTTGTGGCTTTTAATGTCATTGTGTTTGGCTGGAGACTTTAGCAGATTTAAACCTCTGGAGGGTGTTACGGACCGTGTATATCTTTTACCACAGATACAGAGAAGAGGGTACACAAAGAGCTGGTTCTAGCCGTGGTCAACTTGACAATGGTCCAGCTGCCCTAGCGCTGGGGTGGCTTCTCGCACTGAATGAGCAGCCAGCAGCCTCTGCTGATGCTAGTCGAGTGCAGGGATGATAAGAGGAAGGCACTGGAGAGCCTTCTGCAGAGCCTGAATCGGGATGCTTCCATCCAGGCAGTGGTTGCAGCTGTAGTTCTTGAAGGTCAATTCTTCCTCCGGTTCCTGAAGGTTGAGTCTTTTCCATGGCCCCTTTCCAGCATTTGTCAGTCCTGTTGCCTGATGAAGTAGGTGTCTTAATTGTGTAAACGTGTGTGCACAACACAGGAGAGATCCAGACACTGTCCACGCGGGAGGATGGGTCAGAGGGATAGAAAAAGGAAGCTGGGCATGGAGAGAAGGTTGGACTAGGTGATCTTTTGAGGTCCCTTATGACCACTAACATTCTGTGATTCTGTGAGGGCAGCAAGGGTGGTGATAGCACAGCCTTGGCCTCAGGGCCAAGTGAGGAAGTGAAACACTTGATGGAAGGTCCTCAGGGACTCGTGTTCCCTGCTGAGCTAGCAGAGGAGGAGAGGCAATGCTATGTCCTGTGCAGATGGAGGAGAGTGCCTGTGGATGCGCACGAGCAGGGGAAGGTCGTTGGCAGTGAGAAGTTTAATGGTGAATGCTCAGAGCTTCTTCGGGGATCCCAGCTGCAGGACAGGATTTGCTGGAGAAGTGCTTTGCTTTAATTAGGTATCTATATTAATATTTTGTTTGATTTCTTTTTGCTGTTGTTCTTTCTTCCCCCAGGAAGTGGGGTTAAAGCAGACTCAGGTCTGCAGGTCCCATTTGCAAGGCAATAAATCACCTCCAAGTGGAGGTGGGAGATGCTTGTCCTCCTTGGTTGGGGCAGGGTGGGATCCTGGCAGGCATCAATCTGCTGGGCATCCCTGTGGGGTCCTGGAGGAGCTGCCACCAAGGTGCACGTGGATGTTGTGTCCAGGTACCAGCACAAGAGGAAGAGGAGCTTCTTTGCCCTCAAATGAAGGAACTGGAGCTACAATCCCCTTGGGGAAGAAGACTAATTAAGGACGAATGATAGCTGAGGTCCAGAGCTACCCCCGTTTCTGATGCATGGTTGATGTCAGCACGGAGCTGGAGAAGGTGGCACTGAGCCAGTGAAGCACTTAAGCAAGTACTTAAAGCATTTAAACAGGGATTTCTGTGGGCTCCTCCAAATGCCTGGAGTCACTTAAGTTTGTGTTTAAATACTTGATTGAGTTTGAGGGCTGTACATTTTGGGGAAGGGGGATAAGAGAAAGGAAGTGTGGGAGGTGACCCTTCCAGGGTCTGTGCCGGTTTACTGCTGAGTGGTACCTGATGCGCTAGAAGATGTTCTGCAGGGTGGGTAAGAAACCTGTTCAGTTTTGGACACCATATTGTAAAAAAGATATTGAGGTGCTGGAGCGGGTCCAGAGAAGGGCAGTGAAGCTGATAAACGGTCTAGAGAACAAGTCTTTTGAGGAGTGGCTGAGGGAACTGGGGTTGTTTAGCCCTCAGGAGACGTTTTTGTTCTCTACAGCTACCTGAAAGGAGGTTGTAGTGAGGTGGAGGCTGGTCTCTTCTCCCAGGTAACAAGCAACAGGACGAGAGGAAATGGCCTCAGGTTGCACCAGGGAAGGTTTAGTTTGGGCATTAGGAAAAATTTCTATACGGAAAGAGAGATGAAGCATTGGAACAGGCTGCCCAGGGAAGTGGTGGAGTTACCATCCCTGGAAGCATTCAAAAAATAGAAGTGGCACTTCAGGACATGGTTGAGTGATCATGGTGGTGTTGAGTTGGTGATTGGACTTGATGGTCTTAGAGGTCTTTTCCAACCTTAGTGATTCGATGATTCTCCAGAGACCTCAGCCTGATTTTGACACCTTCATGTGCTCTTCAGACAGAACAGAGAGTGTGCCCATGGTGCTCTATCTGTCTCCCCCTTGCATCCAGGGTATAAGACCATTGGGATGCTTGACACTGCGTGCACCAGGCTGAGCAAAGCTGCTGGGCGCTGAAGTCAGGAAAACCACACCAAAACTCGACTAAAGTATCTTGTATCTTGATGCTCCATCTAGGTTGTTAGAGGAGATAGGGAAGAGGATGGAGGCAGCGTGATGCTGCCCTGCTTCTTTCTCCCCTGGGGATACTGACCCTCTTAGTGCACACACTGATACAGGGGGACGAGGAGGGATGAGCCCTACCCTGTTTGAAGTTTTATAATCCTTTCTGATGGCATTAGCTCCTCGGCTGGTTACAGCTCTATAATTGAACTTACTGCTTGCAGTGGCCCTGTGCTTCAGTGAGACGTTTAAATCTCATTTGTGTAATGCCTGGTTGCAATTCTTGCTGAAAGCTTGTCCTCCACCTCCAGTGCCCCCGCGCTGTGCCCAACACACACATATACTCCAACTGTCCACAGACAGAGATGCAGCCAGGCAGCAATGTGCTGCATGGCATCTAAGTTTCTAGAGTTTTTGCTTGTTTATTGGGGCTTTTGCTAGGCTGATGTATTTTTTTATTATTACCCCGTTCCTTGCATTTTTTTTTTAATGCCTGAGTCTCAGGATGCTTGGTAGGCTCAGCAGTGAGTACTCGATCAGGGTTTATCCTAGAATCTTTTGGAATGGAAGAGACCTTTAAAGGTCATCTAGTCTAACCCCCCTGCAGTAAGCAGGGACATGTTTAACTAAATCAGGTTTCTCAGAGCCCCATCCAGCCTGACCTTGAATGTTTCCAGGGATGCATCTTCTACCACCTCTCTTCCAATCCCCTTGTGTAGGAATGAGACTTTTCCCAAGGAAAGCTGGGTGTGATGGGGGCCGAGGTGGAGGCACATCTGGCCATGGCCAAGCACCCGTGGGTTCATCATTCCACCTGCACAGGAAAAACCCCTTCACCTGGGCAAAGCTCTGCTGGCTGCCAAGCTGGCTTGGCCTTGCTGCCCCACAAAAGGATGCTCACAATGCTGGCCTGATTCACTTTGGTCTAATGGCAACGTTCAGCAGCCTCCCAAAGGAAACTGGTTTTTATTTTAGCAAAGACTCGAGTTCTCTATTTTAAAACAGGGCCATGAAAGAGCGAAGTGAATCAGAGTCCGCTTTCGGCTTGTGCCGCCCACTCCTTTTATTCCTGGGCAGCTGGAGGCTGACCCTGGGGACCAGCATGACCTGTCTGTCCCCGGTCACCGCCGGCTCCCCTTGGGCCAGACTTATCACCCGAAATGCCCTTTCCCGCCAGGTCAAGGTGCTGCCGTAACTCGCCGGTCTCCTGCCCGGCATCCAGCCTACTCTGGCCCCCGTGCCGGCGAGGGGTGCTGGGAACTGGCCACTGGTGCAGGCAGGAGGGGCAGAGCATCCCCTGGGGACGCAGCAGCAGCCAGCTGGGTGGCTCGTTCCTCCTTCCCGCTCCAGCGATCCCTGCTGTACTGTAATCACACAATTATTATGCCATTAAAATGTCATATTCGCAGAAATCCACATAAACAAAGCATTAGCAGTTGCCAGAAAATTGTAGTTTTACTGCTAACGATCTGCTCTCCCCCCCCGCAGCACCACTCTTTTTTTTCTTTTTAATATTATTTTTTCCCTTTTTGTTTTTGTTTGGTTGTTTGAGTCGTGATTTAAAAGACAGATGACGAGTTACATCTTTGCACTGAGAGGCTTTTGATCTCTAATGTATGGTTGCAGTGAAAATCCGCCTCCAGGCTTGCTCTGGGGGTTTGCCTTCTACCCTTTGCCAGCAAGGCAGTGGGTGGTTTTGAGGGGCTGCTTTTTGGTTTTGGGGAGCTGCTTTTGGTGATCTGGTGAAGCAGAAGGTTCTTGGCAAGCCCTGCTCTTGGCTGGGTGCTGGCATGAGATGGGAGCTTCTCTCTGCAGGGAGTTTTGTCCACGTCTCCTTGGCTGGGGCATCCCTCATGTGGACGTCCCTGGGAACCTCCCCAGTGTGGTGTCAGAAGGGGCCCAACTTGTTTGCCCAGAGTGGCTGGCTACTGCTTGGATATTTTTTTTTCCTCTTTCTTATAGGCTCGTTGAATCTCTCAAACTCTTTTAAACATTGACTGTGTTTCCTATAATTAATACCAGCCATTAAACTGCAATGTTGAAAGAGAAATTACCTAATTCCAAGAAAAAAAATGAGAATTTATTACTAGTACATGAGAGAAAATGAATATGAAACTTGGAGAGAGGAGCCCTGTAGAAGATAAATAGAAAGGCAAGTGGAGTATTGACTTGATCCTTTTCTAGTGCAGGGTAATTTGGCTTCTAAAGTGAGTTAGATCATAATAAATTAAATTTAGATTTCTGCACATCAGTTATTTAACTCCCAAGACAGAATTCTGATGTGAGGAAGAAGTGATAATACATGGCAGAAATATTATAATGAAGACCTTACCTAGTAACCTGTAACTGATACTCTGTCCCTACGTGAGCAAAAGGGATTTCTCCCTATGCTTTAACTTGCTTTTCCCATCCCTGTTCAGGCACCGAGAAACAGGCGAGTCCCTGTGTGCAAGTTCGGGACATCTCCTGCCTCCCACTGCTTATGTAGGTGGGAGCTTTTCACGTGAGGCTGCTGCCTCTCTTTCACTCACTGCTTTGCACAGGTATTTTTGTGTCTGAGCACCCTGCACTGATTTTGGTTACCTTTGTGGGGTAGCTTGGGGTGGAACTCTGAAGAACTCCCAGAAGATTTGGACAGGGGATGTGGATTGAAAGCAAATGACCAAATCCAGGTACCTGCTTCTGGCTGAGAAAGTTAACCCAATCTCTGGGCTTGTTTTATGGTTAAAATAACTCTTTAATCTCTATTTGGCATTTATTTGCTCTGGATCTCAGAAGTGTATTTAACTGCCTGGTATTTAGGAAACATCCTGCTGATAGCTTTCCTCAATTCAAAAAGGAGAGCCTGGGTGAATCAAGGTGGGCTGATGACCTTCGCATGGAGATTTCACAGAGGGTATTAGTTATTCAGTGCAGTGTAAACCAAGAATGCAACACTTGGATGCAACGTATGTCCAGAGAATGATGAGAAGCGAATGCCGTGGAGTAGAGCACTAGTATCCAATTACTGCTGGGACCCCCAGTAAGAGGGTGGTAATGGGATTAGATGGATGCTGGGGAAATGCTGTCCCAGACCTTGAAGCATGTACCAGGAACCTCCTGCCCGCTGACCCCTGCTTCTACTGGCCTGACCAGGGCCTCGCTGCCCTTGCAGGACGTGCAGAAGATCCATTTTTCCTGGAGCCATGGCTGCTGGCAGAAATGTGCCAGTCCTCCCACTTGAGCTGTCGGATGCTTGCCTGGCTGCACCCTTCTGGCTGATCCAAGGCTATTGGGTTTGGCTGACGTTATAAGTAAATATATAAATTCATTCAACAGCCTTAAGTGCTATGTGACCACCTTTAAAAGCCATTTCCCTTGTTATTAAGTTTGATAAAACCAACTTTCACTTTTCTTCATGGCATTAAAATTTAGGGACTGCAACTCCGCAGTGGTTGTTTTAACGATGTCTGCTGGGGTCATCATGAAATCTTTTAAACGTCAGGCTGTCGGTGGCTCTGCGATGCAATCAGCTCACTTTTCCCTGATCTTTTACTGTGGCAGTAAATCACATTTTGCAAGATGTCTTAGAGAAAACGTAAACAATATTTATCACCCTGTGTACATCGGTCCTCCAGAAAGCCCGCAGGAGGGATACGTACATCCTCCTCATAAACCTCCTGCTGTGACTTTACTGGTTTCCTGACTTTCTCCCAGCCTTGAATAACTTTTTTCCCCATCCTGAAGAACTTTTCCCAGTTGTGCTGGTGGCTTGGGGTTTTTTTCAGGTCTTCTCTCCACTGGGATGAGTGTAGGAGGAGCTCCTGAGAGGACCATGGGGTCACACCAGGGAAAGATGAATATTACCCCATATCTGGAAACTCCTACACCCCTTCAGCTTTCTGGGGGTGCTGCTGTTGCTGTCACCAAAGGTGGCATAGGACATTGCGTGGATGGAGGTGCCTGGCTTGGTCCTGCCACAGTTCACTTGCAGGAGCTGGTGATCCCTCCTCCCCTTTCTATGACTGGAGAAAATGCATTGCCAGATGCAAGTAAAATCAATTACAGGATAAAAATCGCCCGTTTCAAAAGCTTCATTTTGCGCTATTAGCAGGCAAAATCGGCTTTGAGATGATGTGAACTGGGGAGGGGGGATAAAAAAAAGAAAAGTAGAAGGAAAGATCAATTATTGGATAAGATCACAATTTTCTTTGGGGCTGAGATGTCTGTAAATGTTTGCCTCTCTCCGCGTTACATGTAGGCTGAGATCAAAGAGGCTGTGCTGCTGTAACGATGAGATCTTATCAGTGCCGCATTGTGCTGGCTGGCTCAGGCACCGAGGGATGCTTGGATGCTTAAACCCCAAGACAGCATCCTGCTACTGGGGGATACTTAAACCCCCTGATGGCACCAGGCTGCCAAGAGATGCTTAGACCTTCCCCCTGCCCCCTCACTGATGGGTAACCCTGAAATGCAGCTTCTCCATCCTTTTGGAGGGAGAGACCGCACAAGTACGTGCTTGCCTGCTCTTCTCTTTGATAGGGCCGAAGTCCTCAGTGGGATTCTTGTGGCAAAGATGGAGTGAAATCAGGCTATGAGGACAACCGGCCCCTTTTTCCAGAGTCCTGTTGCTGGAGCTGGCTCTGGGGCCAGGTTACGGGTGTGGAAATGTGGTATTGTGCTTGATGGAATGGTTCTGTCTGATGGTCCTTTCCCACCTGAGGGGTTACAGAGGCAAGTTTTACATGTAACAAGGGTTACATGTGGTGTAAAATATCTTCGTTTTTTGTCTGGGGAGGAATTAAAACGCTAACAAGACCTTGGCGCTTTTATATTTCTGGAGACCGTTTTGTTTGAGAGGAGGCATCCACCAGAGACCTGAATTTGGTTTAAAATTAGTAATTTTAAATTCAAATTGGCAGGCTGTCTTTGACGGGCTATTTCAAGAACTAAGAAAAGAAACAACCATGAAGACCTAATGAGGCTCCTTGTTAGCCTGCTCTCAACATGCTTGCCCGTGCCTCAGGGCTGACCGACCTCCGGTGGGGCTTGGGAGGACCTCTGTAGCGGGGTCAGGTGTCCTCCAGTCTCTCCTCTCTCTAACGGGGCTGACTTTGTGCGCGCAGGGTTCGGACATGGACTGGGACGACCTCTGGGATCAGTTTGAAGAGCGGAGGTACCTGAGCGCCCGAAGGTGGAA
>NW_009705681.1:0-32625 GCF_000703405.1 Apaloderma vittatum | reverse complement strand
GGCTCCATGCCTTTAACCAGCGGGAGAGCGAGAGGATCCCCAGTGACCGCGCCGTCCGCGACACCCGCCATCACAGGTTCTGCCTCCCCCCTGGTTTCTCCTGATCTTCCTCACGAAACTTCATTATTTTGGGTGGATAGTCCCGTCCTCTTCAGGGCCGTGGTTTTGGGATGCTAGGTGGGTCTGGACCGTTCACCCATGGGTGAACTTGGGATTCGTTTTTCCTGGGTTGTGTTTTTAGGATTGAATTTTTTACTTGGCATGTCTGGAAGTCCTAAACCTATTAATTAAGACCTGTATAAATTATTCCAGGACCAGAGGGAAAGAAGGAAAAGCTTTTTTTATTTTATTTTTTTTCTTCAGAAAAGTAGTGAGTGTGTGAGAGCACATCTCCCTGATGGGTGAAATCTTCACTGCTGCTGGGAACACTTGCTCTGCAGAGGATGCAGCGAGGTGGCACAAAGGGGATAAAGCAACCATTAAGCGCTTATTTTGCGCTGCAGAGAGAAGAGTTAATATGGGGAATAAGCGACTATTGCTGAGTGAGAGGGAGAGGAAGGTAGGAACTTACTGGGTTACTAGCTGCTCCAGCACCATTGTGGTCAAAAATAGGCTTTGGAACGCAAAGGACCGCTTGGAAGAGGCAGGGAGTATTGAAGGAGCGTTGCCTTGCAAGACCCATGCTCCCTTGTCGCTGTCAGTCCGAGAAGGGCAGGGTTCGCGTTTTGGTGCACCCTTGCTTGCCATGAGCACAGCCGTAGCCGCCTTCTGGTCACCTCTCCAGACTCACTGGGGAAGAGCTGCCCTTCACAGCTGCAGGTTTTTGATAGTCGGTGGGATTAATCATTAGTCTGCTGGGTGGACTGATGCTGGAGTGTTCCGCAGGTGTAGGAACTGCTCCCAAAGTTCCCTCAGTGCAGTTTTCCTCCTTTTCCTCTGAGGGCACTCTCTACTCCTGGCCCCCCACCAGCAGTCTCCAGCCCGCAGCTGATGCAAGCCCTTCCCGAAAAGCTGTGCCTGGTGTTACATCCCAGCCTGCTGGCAGCAGCTATCTTCTACTGCCTTCTTCTGGGAGCCCTTAGTGGGGTAAGTCCTGTGCCGGTGGGAGCTCTGTGCTGACCCCAGCCGTGGCACCTCGCTGCCTAGGCTGCACCTTGCTCCCAGGTCAGAGCGAGACAACTCTCAGTAGCTGACCCAGACTCTGAATTTCCCCTGTTCCAGTCCAAATGCAGCACTTAAGCTGAAATGCTGAAACAGCACTGATTCTCCAGCCCTATAGCAAGCGTATTTATTTACTTGTTCTTTTTGTAGTAAGGACCAGATGCTCCTTTCTCCAGAGAGGAGCTGTCAGCCCTGACGGACGCCTGTTATAGCTGAGCAGAGAGCGAGTGTGCTATTCCTGGAGAGAATTAATGCCAGGGATATTAACCATCTGCCCTATTAAAAGGGAAGATCGACTTGGCTGCCCCCTCGCCGTACCCATGCTGCACGGTGACAGCCACCTTTTTCCTAGGCGGGCGGACGTGGCACTGAGGGCTCCTGCGAAAGAAAAGTTCTCATTAAGGAGGAAGCGAGGGCACAGCACGTGGGAGGGGCTGGGGCTAATTGCATTTGCTTCCAATTTCCTTAACCCAGTAATTGGATTCTGATTTATTGAATATGTCTGAACGGTGCTGCCGATGATGCACCATTAGCCAAGCATTAGAGCAGCCACGGAGGAAATGGGGCTGCTGGGAGATCTAGGGGAGGCAGGCACTGATGAGGGGGACTGGAGGAGGGAGGAGGGTCCAGGCATGGTGGTTGACAGGGAGAAGAAAGTAAAGAATTTGCAAAGCCCACTCTGTGGAACGAAATCCTTGCTCATGTTGTCGGGGGCTGCCGCACGCGACTCGGGCGCTACCATGCAACAAGGGAGTGGATACTGAATTGCACAATGGAGCTGGGTGGGAAAGCATGGATGAGCACCGCCTGCTCTTAGAGCAGGGAGAATTTGTTGGTTGCTGTGCAAGAAGAATGTGAAAAGAGAGTCCAACACGGAATTGGCTAAGAGGGGTCCCTCTTGTGGAGAGCAATGTACCCCAGGCCAGGCTAGCATGAGCGATGGGAAGCCCCCAGGGCTCATGCTGCGTGACCTGCTGGAGGCAGTTTTTGGAGGCTTGCTTTCAACTGCAAACCTGGCTTAGCCAGACTGGAAGTGCTCTGGCTTTCTTTTATGATAGTGAAGCCAAAGAGCTGGACCTTGATTCTGCTTCAGCTGATCTAGGGGGAAGGTGCATCCTGGCATGGGTCCCACACCGAAGGGCACTGGCATGCCAGAAGCTGTGCTGAGGGGCACCAACGTGCCAAGGGGCTATTGCCCAGCTCACATGAGAGGCGAAGAGACTTTGAAGAGGGTCTTACCTACCTCTTCAGCTCATCGTCGTGGGAAAACAGGTTCTCCTTCAGCCTCGCAGCCAGATGTTGTTGCCTGAAGCAACTTGCTCTGCTCTGCAGCCGGGTTTCCAGTGTGTTTGCTGCTCCATCTTTTATCCTCGCTGTATGATACATGGCAGCACGAAGGCTCACAGTCCTGCAGACTAAGGTAATGCCCTGAGTCCAGAACCTCCTAGTCTGGATCCTAGTGCCCAGGATGTGGGAGTGCTGCTCCTTACAGCCTCTCTGTGGGGTGTTTTACACTGAGATGGTTGCAGAAGATTTCTTGGAGTTTCCTTTGCTAATCCAGCCAAGCACCTGGACTTGCCAAAACAACTGAATCTACAAAATCTGGCAAGATCTGAGCAGCAAGCTCCTTGTCAGGAGGTCATGGAGAGGGCAAATACTTTTGGCAAGGTAGGATGTGGCACTGACAGCCCGTTGCTTAGCAATGTTTGCTGGATTGATTCTGTTTTTTAAGTTGCAGCCGGTGAAACAGTTTCAGATGGAGAGGAATCACAGTACTCTGAGGAATCAGGGCTGGAGAAACCTGATACTCTCCTTACCTGTCTCTGGCCAGTGCACAGATGTGAGCCTGTGCTTGGTTTGCAGGTGTTTTCGTGGCTTCCATGGATCACATCGTGTGCCTTGGCCTGAGAGGTCTCACAGCTGGAGCATCGCTCTTGGTGACCTGCCTGCATTTCCCTGCCATTAGCTTCATTCCTGGTTGCATGTTGACTAAGCCCTCGGACCACATGAAGGGATGTCTTTCTCTAGGAGAAGACCACTTATGGTTCTGTGGTGCAATATCCCATCCCCACCAAGAGTCAAAGTTTTAAAAAAAATCCCTGTGACCACAGCAACAGGCTGGACCCAGGTCTTAGGTGGCACATTCGCTTTGTGCAGAGCCAGCTCGTCCCACTGGAGTGGGTGGCTAGCCCCTCTCTGCTGTGGTAGCCACACGCAGTTGGGATTACCTCATCACCACATCCCACCTTCTGCAACTCCCACCGGCAAAACGTAGGACCAAAACGGCAGCGAGTGAGTCAGTGCCAGGCACCCGCATGGAAGGAGAGGAGCTGAGGTTTCCAGTATTGCTCAGCGGCTCGGAAAGCTGACAGGGAAGACGCTTCACCCCCCAGCCAGAAGATTTTTGTTGTGATGGCTGCTGGGCTTTTTCCATCTGTGGCAGGCAGCTCCTGGGGAGGCCGGTGTTCACCACGCGGTTGCTCCATATGCTGCTTGGGCTGACCTCCGCCTCCCAAACGCTCCGCTGGGTTTAATAGATGTGCAGATGCTGCCGTGGCTTCTGGGCTAGGCTGGAGCCACGAGTCATGGCTGACTCTGGGCTGAGCTGAGGTTTGTGCTCAGGAACAAAGCAGGCAGGTGAAATCGGGTTCAAAGAGAGTTGATGAGAGGGTAGTGGTTGGGCAAGAGGTAAGAGCCTCCAGCAGACTTCTCTAGCTATTGCAAATCGTGTCAGCCAGCCTCGGGCATCCTCCGCTGCCTGTTTTCCTCTGCTCATCTTGCTTTCTTTCTCTACAGCGCCGACAAAAGTTTGGTAGTGCTGTCTCAAGAGCTGGAAGAGCAAGGAGGCCAGGGATGGAGCTCTTTCAAATCCTGGCATGATACAATAATTCTCCTTATTTTTGAAGCTCCTTTCCTCTCCAAGTCCCAAGTACTTTACAAGAGGCCCTACCTACCCATCTAAATCTGAATTTTAGAGCTACTTTAGAGGGTGTGCGTATGTGCGTGTCTGAGAGAGAGAAAGCAGCTGCTAAAAATCAAATTGTGATTTGAAACGTGGGGCTGGCAGGGATACTGGCAGATGTGAAGATCAGGCTTTGCATTGTCTGTTGAACATCCTAGCAGCCCAGTGGCCTGGTCATGCCAACTTACACCCTCTCAAAAAGCTCTGCCTTTGCGCTTTGTCCTGGTCCCTTTGTGGGGAACAACATACACCATAAGATTTCCTCCAGATTTCCTCACTCAAACCACAGTGCAGTGTCAGCTGGAGAGCATCCATCAGGTGGGAGAGCTGTCAAGGGCAAGTGGCTCTGCTAGTGGGCACGGCTCATGGATGGATGGGAAGAGGTGATGCCTCTGACATTCCCCTGAGGCAGAGAGCTACTGTTTTGAGTTGTCAAGGTCCAGAGAAGTCCGGATTTCAGCCCTTAAGCACTACACGCTGCAGTGTTGTTTTGACCCATTGGTTGCAGTGTGCATCCAAAGGGTGCAGAGACTCCACGTTCAGCGTCTTGTTGGAGCAGCCCTAGTTGAGGTGGTTGAAAATACCTGACTATGCTGTGCATGGGGATGACCAGGAGGAATGTGCTGTCCTGAGGGTGGTCCTCCCTCTGCCAGATGTGTACCTGTGTACAGGGGCATGTGGGGCTGAGCATGCATCTCTGCCTCTGCACACCTTCCATGTGTCCCTATGTCCCACGTGAAGGCGTTTGGCGCACGGCACGTGGAAGCATGTGTAGACGTCCGTGTGCAGATCATGTGAGGGCAGCTGTATCTCATGCAGGTTTTGAAGTGGCTCTGTTTTTGGCTGAGTCGATGATTGCATCCCAGGAGTGGCAAGCAGTGAAGTGCACTGAGAATATTGTATTATCTCCTTGGAAGTGAAGAGAAAAGTAGATTTTTGACAGCGTTGCCTTTGGCTTAGCGTGTTTATGATCCCCTTAGACTTCTCACGTTGCCTTGTCTTCCTTCAACTTCCTTGCCTGATAGACCAAAATCACTTTGAGATGAATTGAGGTGAACACTGGGTCTCAGCAGCAGATAGAAATGCATTTTGTGCCCCACATAGGGGTTTAAGCATCTTATCTTTCTTATCTGGTTTCTTGAGAGTCCTCAAAGGAGAAACTTAATGTCTGGAGAACAATATGTCTGGGAAAAGCCCGTCTTATTCCACAGGCAGGACAGAGGTGGGGCTTGGCCCTGTTCTGCGATCCTCAGCGGTACCTGAGCATTAGACCTGTAGAAGCAGGTAGAGACCTGGCAGGTGGCCAAACCCTCTGAATTTGGGGAATGGTTTGCAGGGATATTACCCAGATGGACCTTGAACATAACCGAACCTAGAGGTTTTCCTGGTCTACAACTGCTTTTCCCTTTGCTGACTCCAAACATTTCTCACTGTGGCCTCTGGATTCTAGCTGAACTAATCCAGTTTCCTGTGTAATGCAGACTAAGTCTTGAGGGATTCTGTTATTTTTAAAATTTGCTTATTCAGGCAGTGTCTTGTGAATTGCTGACTCTGGATGCGCTGTGTTGTAGACCAGGGCAAGAAGTGATGAGGGTACGGGAGGGTGTGCACGTGATCTTCCTGCGCCTGATGCTGCTGGGTGCATCTGCTCAGGGCAGAGGGGTGGTGGGACAGCACGGGGTTGGGGCATGTCTGAGTAGAGGTACCTTGAGTGTGGTGGGGGTGGGTGGACCTGCGTCCATGGGGACGGATGGAGCTGTACAGTCTAAGATGTGAAGGAGGGAGCCAGGTGAGGAGGATGGGGAAAGAGGAGTGCTCTAATGCTGCCACATCTCCAGTCTTGACATTGGTGAAAGCTGGAGGAGGTGTCCTCAGGGAGCTCTGTGTGTGTATGCTGCTGGCTTTGCTCTGTCTTGCACCCTCTTCTTTGGGCTGGGAGTCCCTGTGTGGCTCCTGCCCCATGGGAAGCGTGTGATGCCCTGGGGAGAGGGGGCTGGGAGCACCCTGTGTGGGCTGTGGGTGGCTGGATGCAAGGGGGTACTGGTCGCTTCTTCCTTTTGAGATTTGTAATTAGCTGCTGTGTGACTGCCAGCAATATCCCAAAGAGTTTTATCTGTCCTTTGATCTGTTATTCTGACTGTTACACTACTCTCTGGGCAGAGCCAGGGCATTTGTGATTTCATTACAAATAAGATTTATCACATTTGATCAAAGTCCTGTATGCACCTCAGCTGTCCGTGGATCTCTTGCCTGTAGAGCGTATTCTGAAGCTGAATTAGCTGGGTAAGAGAAGGTCTGGGATCTCCTTGATTTTGTTTTTTATATATTTAGATTTAGATTTAGATTCAGATTTAGGTATATAAATGAAGTGCCTATCACCACATTGGTAAACATTCTTTGGAACCTCAGAGGTAAGAGCAGGAGTCAGCCTGTCAGTACCTCAGCACTTCAGTTTCCAACCGATTAAAAAAAAAAAAAAAGGAAAGCCATAAGACTTTGCTCTTGGACTCCTTATTTCTAATGACAGGCAAGAGCACAGCATGACCCTGCAGAAGAGCAGTAACATAAATGAACAGTGGAAAACACATTTGAGACGAAAGTGGTATGATTGCTTTTGTCTCTTGGACACCAGATCCCAAGAGGTTAGTACTCAACACAGTGTTTTTCCATCACCTCCTTAGGCTGAGATCACTGGGAATGGAGATATGAGAACAGTCCATCAAGTAGAGCAAGGGCTTGCGTGTGTCTTTGGGGTAAACTAGAACCACCAGTATTGGCCACCTGTATGAGCTCCCCTTATCAAAACCCACTATCTGTAGCTTTGTGCTACAGTTTATGCCTGCAGTTGCTCACAGTGTGGACCAGTGTGTTGCTGAAGAGCTCAGGCTTTTGAATGAAGCAAAGTGTGGAGCCCAAAGTGCAATAAAGAGGATGCAAACTGGAAAGGTCCCATGTGGCCAAAAAATTAAGGGTGAGGTTGAGTCTGAGTAAGACTCTCCTCTAGCCTACCATGCACCAGTTATGTTGGCTTCTCAGCCCCCGTCAGACAGCTGTACCAGTATCTCATGGCTGTGATGGCTGGTTTGTTGCCCATCACTCCTGAGCCAGCATGAGCTTTGGTATGCTTGGACTACACCTTACCCACCTATCGCTATAGATGGGCCAAAATCTGAGTCTTTCACTTAAAAGAGCTCAGTTTTGCACTTTGTAGATTTGGTCCTCACCGCATATAGTGGCGTTTTGCACTTTGTCTTCTGGGTGGATTTGAACTTGAAACTCCAAGGAAGTTTGAGGAACAGGTATGTGATCAATCAAAATCCAGAGAGATTGTTTTTAGGTAGCACATAGAAAAAGGAGTATTGAGATTTGCCGTTGCTGGCAGCTAAGAGAGGAAAGCAAGATAGCTATTAATCAGACACAGGGACTTCCTAAAATTATAGAATAATTTAGATTGAAAGAGACTAGAGAAAGTGTAAGTAGTTGGTCAGGTGCCTCTTTCCAATAGGTGTATCTGCAGCTTCTGGAGAGCTCATCCAAGAAGCACAACGGGTCTCTCTGAAGACTCATTGACTGCAAACCGGGCTGGAAACACACGGTCCTGGGAAATACCTTGTGTCCAAGTCCCTATACTGGGAATGGCTGCGGCCATTCTAATGCATGACAGCATCTGTGACATTTTGTGCCTGATGTTTGTTGTCTAGTGGCCCATGGGCCAGCTTGCCAGGAGGTGGAGGGCTTGAGGAGCAGGCCACCTAGACCTAATGACTTCTGAGACAAGGGCTGATGGTTTCAGGGGACAGAAGTTGATGAATGTGATGATTTTTTTTCAAATATTTCTCTATGTAAAGTCCTCTTTTGAATTTTTTTCTTTTTTAATGGGAAGTGGAGAAGGAAGAGCTGATTCTACATAAAATGGGGTTATCGTGGGCTTGAATACTGAGAGAAGTCACATCTACCCTGAGATGGCTACTTGTGTCTTTGCTGGGGGCTGTCCTTAGCCAATGCTGCTGGCCAGACCGTCCTCCCGATGTCCACTTGTCCAGAAAAGCCCTTTCTTCCCTCCTCAGATGTGACAAGACTTCTGTCACAGTCCCTATTGGCTCTGCCAGTGCTCATCCTGGGAGTTAATGTGTTCCCTGGGCCTGACCAACATCTGAACCACCCTGCGTGACTTGTGCAGACCTCCCTGGGGAGGAGAGAGGTTGCCAAGTGCTAAGAACCCAACCCAACAGATTTTGCTCCGATGTCTGAGACAGTCTGTGATACCACTTTGCCCTCTAAGCGCTGTCTGATCACTACCTGGAGCTGGAGGTGGTGGGCCAGGTCAGTCACCGTTGCCTCCTTGGCAGAGGCAGAAGGGAATCGTTACCATCAGGCTAACCACATCACAGCAAAATGACAGCCCCCTTGTTGGCTTTGGAGGTGCTGTGTCTTCCTCACCCTGTTAGCACAGAGGCTCTGCTCAGATTTTTGGATCCCAGCTCAACTCATCACAGGTTATGAATCGTGCCCTGGAGTCATGGGCTCTTACGCTGGACATTTGCGGTCACAAAGGGAGCAGGATCTGAAGTGCCATGACATATCACAGTTTTGTATCTCAAGGGGCAGGCTGAAGAGCTTTAGTTAAAAATGGTAGTGGGAAGGGATGCGGGAGCAGGGGCAAGGGGAGGTTGGTATTTCTTCGGGAACGGGGCTGGCTGTGTCTCGATCATGGATGGTGTAGGGAAACAGCAAATGTGTCAGTGCTTATTCTGCATAAGTGGATTTGCAGTGCTGTTCCTCCCTCATCCTTTTCTTTTTCTTGAGTGAGGAGGATGAAGGCATTGAGGAGTGAGCTAGACTGATGGAAACATATAGGCGGGTGTTTTGAACGCGGGAGGATGTGTCAGTTAAGTGGTTGTGTAACTTTTTTTTTTTCTTTCCTGGAGGACAGAACTAGTTATGTCTGAGAGCACTCAGAGTTATGGCACTTCTCCGCACAGCAAGCAGAGACAATTTCTGAGCTGTGTTCTTGGCTAAAAGTTGTCTGCGGGGCAAAGGGGATCAGCAGTGTGGCTACCAGGGGAGCCTGTAGGACCTTAGTGTCTTACACATTGGCTGCTGGCAATGGGGGTGACTCTGGACTGTTCCAGCAAACAGCGTGGTATAATACTAAGTTTCCTACTGCTGGATTTTGTTTCTCCAAGTTGTCCCTTGTCCCAGCCCCACAGTGCCTTGCTGGGTAGGAAGAGCATCTGCACAGGACAAGCATCCTCCCCAGAAGGGTCTGAGGAGCTCACTCAGAAGCAGGCACAGCCTCCAGCCCAGCTGTCCCTTCCCTGCAGAACACCTTATTTGTGGTTCAACTAAGGTTTTACTTGCTAAAAACTGCTGGTTTAGAAAGAAAAAAAAGCTGGAAACAGTTCCCCCCCTGCTGAGTGACAGATTTCCTTCACCTAAATTATTTTGATTTTGTTTCCTCAGGAGGCACTTTTGATTTCGTTTTGGAAATTCCCCACCCACCTATCCATTGCAGTTTGCCAAGAAAAATGCATGCGCAAAATAGTTCTGTGCCGTTCTGAAATGACCCTTCCCTCGTCCTTTTCCAGTTCCTCCGTTTACCCTGCTTGCATCCCAGCCCTGTTCTTAGCAGCTTTGTGAAGAGATGTTGTGTGCTGTACACCACCCAGGAGGACTGCTGTGCAAGCGCCAGGGAGGGACCTTCTCCTCTGCAGTCCCCATGGGCATTTGCTTTAGTGGTTGGTTCCCCCTGTGAGAACAAGTTTATTGGTGTGATGGAAGAGTTACAGGAACCCTTGGGATTTCCCTCTTGTTGTGTAGACTGGGGCGTCAGAGCAACAGGGGAAGAGACTGCCTCAAAGCTGCTCTGGTGGTGGTGCCTGGGGAGAAAGGGCTTGGACTGGTGCTCCAGTGCCAGAGCTGTGAAGCTCTTGGCTGAGTCGCAGTGTCTTGGCCTAAAGCAGCTCCTCCTGTACCTGAGAGCATTAGAATAGGACAGGTAGAACATGTATAGCCTTTGGAGCCAGGGTTTTGCCTCTGTTAATATTCTATAGTAGGTTAGTTTGTGTTGAGAAGTCACCACTGGTTAGACGTACTGTTAGCCCAGAGTCGAGAAGCTGTCTATCCATCAGTACCACGTGCCTCGCTCCAGCTCCCGGTCTCTCGCTCATTCCCTTGGGAAATGGCAGAGCTAGCACTGCCCAGGCTAATTATTCCTCAAGACAGAAGACATGTGATAAAATATTAACCTTTTTCAAAAACAGAGCCCCAGTTAATTAGCTCCACTCTTGCAACACATTCACCCGGAGATAAAAGCTCGTTCCCCAGATATCTGTCTGTGACGCGGTGATCTTTCTGCATGTGCTTGTCACGATGGGACACAGGGAGGGGGAAGAGCTGGGAATTTAATAAAAGAAAGTGGCCTGCCAGTCACTGCGCCCTGAGGACAAACTGCTCCATTTCAAGGTGAGCAATGAGAGGCTGAAGCTGGAAACAGAAACAATGCTCCCCACACCAGGTTATGTCTGTGCTATCAATGCCACATCTCTGGAACCTGAATCTGGGGGCTCTGAGAGTGGACAGAGCTCCACAGAGCTGAGTGAATAGCTATGGTTTGGTTCGGTAGTTATTTAAGAAAAAGAAGATCCAGGAGATAGCAATTTCAGGATAAACCAAAAGCAAGGCTCTCAATGAGTCTAAAAGTAAAAGTATGGGAAAACTTAAAACCAAAGGAATTTGTTTTTCTCATCCTGAAAAGGAAAAAATTTCATTTAGATCTCAAATGTTTTTGGCACTTCTAGTCATCTAAAAATGACAAGCTGTATTTAAAAAGCAAGTGATTTTGAATATCAGATGAAAAGTACACAGTGGGCTCCTCTGGAACAGACGATGTGCTGGAGCGGAACTGATGCCGTGACATGAGTTGGTGGCTGAAGGAACCAGCGGTGGGGGATGTAGAATTGCTGTGATGGACTCTAGGCTGGGGAGAGGTCTTCTTCCCACTGGAGGGAGGGGTGAGAGTCTCTGGTAGACCAAGATCGACCATGGCCCTCAGAGTGGGTTTGCCAGCACTGATCAAGCCATGGCGGTGTGAGGTCTCTTCTTTAAACTTCATGTGCCTCCTTCCCTGCAGTGGACAGAGAGAATCCTGGGGGGTTTGTAGAGAAGAGAAAGCCTTGCTTGTCTCAGTGTCCTTCTCAGGGAACGATGCAGCTCTTACCTGAACCATAGCAGGGCCTGCTGCTGAGTTCGTGATGGACATCACTTCATCATCCCGGGGTGCCATTGATCACTCCCTGCTAGAGCCATCCTCTGCCTTTGACTGCTATAACGTATTGACCACTTGTCTTATAGTTATTACGTGCCATCGATTACTTTGATAACTTGCTCCAAGTAATTCTGACAGAATGAAGTTGTTTGTTTAATACCAAGGTATTTCTATGAGCCAATATGTTTGTGTAGGCTGAAATCGAAGTCAAGTATTAGTAAGTGATGGAACTAATTCTCCGAGGCTCGCTACTATTGATAATTAAGGCCATGAGACAGTTTCTTCCATCAAACTCTTGTTTATTTTTCAGCTGCCCAGCACCTTAAAGTCCTACTCCATCAACTGCAGCAAAAGGGCGATCACGTGCAATGTTTTGGGGCAGTTTGGTTGAACTTTTGCTCTGAGTGGTGTGGATCCCTGCATGTTTAAATTTTTGCTTTGATTTTCCATGTGGTGCCAGGAAGCTCTGGTCAGAAAGTGACCTCCCTTAATGAATCTTTATAACTGTGATTCTGACCCTCTGAAAAATAATTTCAGGTTTTCCTTGCGTCTAAAGGTCCTCAGTAAAGGGTTGGTGCCTTTCCAGGAAGGTGCAAGGTGCCAGACTTTGCTTTTACTTTCACCAGATGGAAACTTTCGATGTCAGCTCTGGTATCCCAGTAAAACTGGCATCAGAAATTTGGCCACAATTTAAAATTCTACTGAAAACAAAGAATGTTCTTTTTTGGGAGTTGGTTTTGTAGGGTTTTTTTCACTTTTGTTGGCTCATTTTTTCTTTTTGCCTTAGTTCTGAGGAAGGGAGGATGGGGGGAGTCAAGAAGCAAGACAGACCCTGAGTCTGTATGGAGTGCCCTAGAAGTCTGAATTATTCATGAGCTGCTTTGAAAATCAAGACACACAATCTGGTTTAACTTGTTTTTAAATGCAGACGTGCTATTCTCTCCTTCCTTTTTAGTAGGTTCTCTTTTTTCTTTCCTGTCCCCTTTTCCAAAGACAAAAATGCAGTGAATTTTTAACAAATTATAAATGTATCATCTCATCAGTTTCAAGGTTTGCAGGCAGTGGCACGTCATGTGCACAGAAGGTTATTTTTGCCTTCTTGCATTTCCCCCTTTCTTCGAATTTAGCTGTTTGATTAATTTTTTAGATATCTGTCTTGCAGGGAAAAGAAAGAAGGAGACAGACAGAGGCAGTGAGTTAGAGGAACTACTAATTGTGTGCTAGCCAAATATAGGACTGTTTCGATTTCCATAAGCTGTGTAGAAAAATGTCCTTGGTCAACCAACAGTTGATGTGAACCCTGGTTCCTGTTTGTAGGACCCTGCCCTGGTGGGCAGCTGCCGTGGTAGTCCCCTGCCAAGACTTGGAGCTGCTTGCCTTTAGGCAAGCACTAACTGTGACCATCACATTCATGGTAACGCATTGACTTTAGAAGAACACAGAGACTGAGAAGGCCTCTTTCATCAGTGGCTGCATCTTCTCCTGCCCTTGGGAGGGCTCTTCTCTTTTGCCTGTTTTCTGGTATTTTTGCGGGATCATGCGCTGGGGAGGGGAGACTTGGATAGATTCCTCTGGGGACTCGGACAGGTTCCTCTGGGACTCTTATCTCCAGCCATAACTGATGCAGTACCCCTGCAGTGTTTTCTTGATAGTTTTCCTTACACTTTTATCTAGTTACATCTAGTTAAAGCCTGTTAAATAATTCCTTGTCAGCTCTGATGCTGACTACTGTTGAATATTTGTTGCAGATGTGCCTCCTCACCCTCACTCAAGCCCTTGTACACCCCCAAGTCATCTGCTCAACCAGGGCTTCATCCCTTTGAATCACCCTCATTTCTCCCAGCACACACTGAGGCTGTTGCATGCCATGCTGGGGATTTTTCAGGTCTCTTTTGGGGAATGCAAACCTGAGGCGCAGAGAAACCCTACCGACCTTTCACAAGGACATATTTTCACCTTGGCAAGACAAACTTTGAGCTGGCATTCCCTGCAATCACGTGGCATCTCCAACTGACATCTGACTCCTTATCCTTTGTTCTTTTCTTTTGGCATGGCTACTTTTCAGAATGCTCCACCTTCCAGCTGCTTTTTCAGCTTCTCTTTGCTCTAGGCTTTTCTGTCTTTCAGTAGCACCAGCCTGCCCATGGTCATGGCCAGCCTGAGGTGAATGTGCAGGACCAGAATAGATGCAACAGGGTTTGTGGCTGGTGTCAGTCCCCCAGGTACAGCTCTTCCCACCGTGCTACAAAGGTCACATATGTACTCTGAGCAGTGATGTTCATGCTCAGATTGTGGTGTGTCCTGGTGGAGTGGTCATCATCAAAGCTCTTGGCACTATGAAAGAAACCCTAGAGCTTTCTCAGTAGGTCTTTGTCACAAATCCAACCCGAAGTGCAGGATGTGCAAACAGCCTGGCCCCGGGTGCCAGCCAGCACACATGGTGGATGGTGATGCTGGAGATGTGCAGCAAGGCAGGCCATGGTCAGCTCTGTCTTTGGCAGCGTCATCCTTATGGAGGGGGTGCAAAGCATACCCATAGGAGGAGGAGATGCTAAAGTATCTTGGAGAGACAAAGGAGGATTTTGAAGGTGTCTCAAAGCTGACGAAATGAGTTGAGGTAACTTGAAGGAAGGATGGCTTGGGGAGAGCCAAGAAGAACCGAGAGTGGTGATGAGAGGTGAATATCATGAAGAAGGCAATTAGGCCCTCTATATGCTCTGGTAATGCAAATACCAAATTGTTGTATCCCGTTTATACTGTCATGTGAGACTGACGCATTGACTGTAACATGAATAGTGCTTCTTGTATTTTCCATCTCTGGAGGGCATGAAGGAGAGATATTTTTGAAAGATGCCTGCAGTGAGACACAAGTCACTGGACTTAATCTATGGATAACTGAGAAATGCACAGATTACTGGGAAAAATGCCAGAGACCATGTTACCCAGAGGTCAGGTGAGGCAGTGGACGATGCATGGGCCAGCCCAGCAGTAAGCTCTACGAGCTCATTAGCTTCCATATGAGTTGGCACATACATTGCTATATACCTCTAAATCACAACTGTCCAGAATCTCTATTTCTAGAGTATTTTCGTGGATTTGCCTGTAATTTTACTTCAGCTCAAAGATACAGTTTAGGCACAATAGCTTCCTTCTGGCTAGGGACTATGCCACCCTTAGAGGTTGTCCTGAGAGCTGTGACCGAGGTAATCCTGTGGGCACACAGATCCTGGGCTCTAATTTCTTCTTTCTCCCCCGGTGACTGTTTGCTTGCCTACGGTGGGTGGCTTCCTCACTCCCTAGGGAAGTAATTTTCATTTTCCTCTGAGGGAGTAATTTTTCACACCTGGTTGGTTGTCAAGACTTGCTTCAGTTTCCTCTGGGGTGCTGGAGGGAGGAGCTCCAGTGACTACACCAAGGATGCCCTGCTGGAATAGTTAGGTGAAGCAGCTCAAAGCAGAAAGGGTTAAGCTGGTTTTCTTAAGAAAGAAAAATCATTAAAGCAAGCTCTCCGTATTTTTCTTTCCTAAACTGCCACCCGTTTCCAAAGTGGACTTTCTCTTGTCCCTTTGGTAAGGTACAGACATGTTTTCAGCATCTCTCATCTTTTTCCTCCACATTTCTTGCTCGTCTGTCTCTCTGGCTGTTTGTACAGTGACAACAAGGTCCCTGGGGCACAGTTGTTGACCAACTGGTGTGTAGGCTGAGCAAAGCTGTAGAAGCTTCTCCCAGGCATGGGTGACTTTGTCTAGTTCAAGGTGAGGCTGGAGCAGAGTCTTGCTCTGGTCCTGATGGAGTGAGTCCCTTCAGAGGTGTGCAGCAGGCTGGCAAGATCTCTTCTTGCAGGATGGGGGTGAGCTGAGAGATTTGACGTTGGTATTAATTCTTCCTTGAAGTTGCTGTGGAGATTGGTATAATTTAGTTCACTTAACTAAAAGGACTTTTTAATGTTTTTCACCTTTCTCCACCAAATTCTCGGCTTCTGGTGGAGCATCCAAGTCTATTATGTGCAGCTCATGGAAGTTGCACTGCCATGACACAGCTCTTGCACATGTCTTCACTCAAGAGAGCCATCAAGCGTGGAGACCTGGTCAGTCTTGAGTGCTTGTAGGTTTTTCTATTGCTAGTGGTGTGAACCCATACTGTTTCTGATAGCAGGTCCCTGTCCTCTGGGTCAGTGTGAGAGGGAGAACCATGTGAGAGCACAGTGTGGAGACCAATCCAGGTTCTCGTGGTTTAGATATGTGGTGGTGTGACAGCTCTCCCCCGTGTTTCCAAGGAGAAGAGAGGAGCCAGGAGGGAGTTGAAAGATGGGTTAGCTCTGTCTGATGCAGCTGGCTGTTCGAAATAAATATGCAGAGAGCACTTTGGGAGTGGTGAGCTGTGTTGAGGGAGAGTTTGGACTTCATGGAAAACATTAAAAATTCAAAGCATAGCTGTTGGCAGGTGATGGCCATCGAAGCAGAAAAGAGGAATGAGCAGAAGCCTGGCAGAGGAAGCTGGGGAGCGGGATGAGGCTGATCATCTCCTGAAGGAAGTTAACGAGGCACGGGAGAGGGTGAGAATGAGAGGCGTGTTTCAGGAGACACGATACAAGCTCTGTGGGCATGTGATGGCAGTTGTCAAGGAGAAAACACTCTCTGGAAGAGTCCGGAGATGGACCAGGAGGGCCTGAGGAACAGGGTCCATCTGTTCATACCATTGTGGTGCATGGTGGTGTTTCCAAGGTGGGCTTTGGTTTGGCGAGGGGCACTGTGTTAAGTCTCCCATTTAAAATGGAAAATGGGCCAAAAAGTGCTGGGAATGGATGTGTATTGCCTCACCAGAAGAACCTGTAGGGATGCAGGGATGGCTGTGTGCAAAGGCCACCAGGCTTTGATGCCCCATTACTCACCAGGAGCACAAGGGCCAAAGTGACCCGAGAAGGAAGTCTTCAGAGTGAGAGACTTTGGAGGCCTGTGAGGAGCACTGGAGTGTCCAAAGTTTGGGACTTCGTGGGAGAGCTTTGCGATTTGCGATGAGTGCAGGGCTCCAGCCGTATGATCCCTGTCCCCGCCAACGGGTGTGCCATGATTTATTCCCGAGTTGTGAATGGCAACTTGGGAACATGGAAAAGAGATGTGCTGTTGCTTCCACTCTGAAGGAAGTACAGCAGGCTGAGATTTTCCAAGGATGATTCCCAAGGTGTCTGCAGCCAGAATGCCCCTTTCATAACTTTCAATTATTAAATTATTTCAAATTTGAATGGGAAATTGCCTTAAAACTGAGAAGTGAAACTTCCCATCAAATGAAAGCTTGACTTTTGGTTTTGCAGGAGGAAATAATAATAATTGTTTCTCTGGCTGGATGTTCCCTCTGGGATTTTTAGGGTAGGGCAGCCTAGATCCTCTCTTCTTTTGGCCCCCTGGGTGTTATGGGCAGCCCATGTCGCAGGCAGTTCAGCCTGGCAGTGTTCCTGCCAACGCTTCCTCTGCTAAGATTGCTCTGCAGTTGTGCTGCAAAGTTTTAAAGCATGGAACTTTAAATGACTTTACCAGTGAGTTTCAACACACTGCAAATACAAGAATGGAGTCATTACTTTATTTTTTTTTTACTTTTTTTTTTGAAGCAATCTAAAAAAATCCCTCAAACTTTCATTGGTTTCCTTAAAATGTTGTGGGTCTTGGTTTGTTTTTTTTTTTCTTGTTGGCAATTGGGTGACCAATACCATAAGCAGCACAAAACGTTTATCCAGTGACAGCCTGAGGTAGCACAGGCAGCTCTTAGCGGGTTTATTTTCATTATTACAGCAATTTTAGGGCTGCATGCTGCAATTTTCACTTGCAGTGAGGTATTAAATTGAAATTACCCCAGATGTAATTGTCACACAAAATAATTCTGGACATGCTGGATTTAATGCTTTTCCAGGCTGTGGTTTTTATTATCCAGGCAAGTGCCAAAAACCCACTTGTAGTCAACAACTTAAACTGAAATCTGCCTTCTGGGGAGTCAGGATGTTTAGCTGCAGTTACACTGGGGGAGGAAGGAAATAAAAAAAAAGGACCAACTGGAGGAAAGTTTGGGAAAGCTCCTAAAAGAAGGGCCCAGGAGTAAAATCCTGCCCAAGGGCAAAGTCTGCACCATGTAGGGACCTCAGATGAACCCTTGCAGATGCAGGAGCTCGGCCGAACCCTTTTTGGTTGTTTTTTGGGGAGGCGAGTTCCATCTGGTCACAGAAGCGAAGGGAGGATGGGGGTGCCACCAGGTCCCTGCCTGCTCCGTAGCAGCATCTGTCTCGTCTTGGGGACGCGATGAGCTTCATTAGGCAGAAGTCAGAAGTGAGTCGCAGAGCCGGTGAGCACGCTCTGGAGGTGCTCATGTGTGACATTTCAGCGTTTCCCATGTGCCTAGTTAGGCTGATCTGGTGCAGAGACACCTGGAGTTTCAAAAGCAAGTTGTTGTCACACACGAGGAGCCGTCATCGCGCGGCTGGCAGGCTCAGCCAGCCCGCAGCATCCCCGGCGCTCCCACCGGTGGTGGGTGATACAGCACGCATCCACTCCGGCTTTGTTTGTTAGCTGCTTAACTATTGTAATAACGTAAGTAAAGTATTGATGACTTTGTATTTTGCACCCTCTTTCGGTCTTCTTCCAGAAATAGCTTCCCTTGTTTGCTCCAGAGAACCCCTCCTGATGCCGCGCTGAAAGTGGGTGGAAGGACACGCATCTGGGAACGGTTAGGAGATAATAGTGTATAAATAGCACAGGGAGAGCAATTGTCGGAGGCTGTCCCTGCAGCTCCACAAAGCAAGCGAGAGCTGAGCCTCAGCACAGCAAAAAAGGCACCAAGCAGCAGCAGCAGCTTCTTTCTCCACATATCAGGTTGGGAAAACTCGGTTGGAGTTGGCTACTGGATGATGCAGAGGGCCATGGTGACCCAGAGAAGCATCTCACAGCGTGACCTGGTGCTGTGTAGTAGTTCACAAACCCTCTGGTTTCAGCATCCCTGAGATGTAATTTTGATGAATGAGGGTGTTGTTGCATGGGGCAGTGTCACTGAAGTTTCTCCTGCGTGCAGACTGGCCGTGCAACTTTAGTGTTCTTTCAGGATGAATCTAGAATTAGAATTGGTGCAATGATGAATTTCTGGGGTTGACGACTGTGCTGAAAGAACAGAGTAGTAATGAGAAATCTGCTTTGGTCAAGTTGAGGCAGGATTTGGGAAAGGTTTTGAGTGAAAAAATGAGAGAAAGCAGGAACCAATTTAGCACGATCTTGCAAATATTTTGTCTCGCCCAAAATGTAATTTTTTTTCATAAAATCATAGAATGATTGGGATTGGAAGGAACCTTAAAGATCTTTGGAACTATTTCACCCATCGCACGCTCTTTTTTCCTTTTGTTTAGTTCACTTTCTAAGTAACCAGAAACGCAAATTCAAAATGAAAATATGAAAAACCTTGTTAAAAAGAATATCTCAAGCATTTTGGCATTTCCGAGTTGCAGGATGCCGTGCTGATAGCATAAACCAGCAATATCTTGCTAACCTTACTTGCTTTTCTCCTCTCCATCCTCAACTTGATTTTTCCATCTGGTTTTACTTCACCATGCAGATACTGTGGTCCAGAGCTTTGGGGGAGAAAACTGATGGTTTGTTGAAAGAGTGCTTGTTCATGGCGATGACTATGAGGTGGAGCTCTTCAAAGTGATCACAGGGTGCCCTCCTACCACTGGTGTGTCCTCTTAAGGCCATCACAGTGCCTGGCAGGGACCTGGAAAGAGCAGCACAGGTGTAAGATGAGTATCTGGATTCCCTGAGCTAGGCATATACTGGTATCAGTCTATAAAAGCCACCAATTTCATCAGCTAAAGGTCAAAGTAATTACAGAGTCTGCGACGTTTCCACCTGGGAAGGAGGCAGCAGGGACGGTGGTTGCACTTGTGGATTTCACCTTCTGCGGGCTGGCTTGGAAAGTGTTAAATCCCAATCTGCCCTGTAGTCAGACTGTGCCATTTAAGGCACAATGAGTAAGGAAACAGTCAATTTAGAAACAGGACTTGGCTTACCTTGCAGCAAACTAGTGGAAATTGCTGCCTTGGGAGGTGGAAGTGAGGTGGCTTGGAGCTGGAGCTGCAATGATGTTCTTACCTCTACCAGTGCCACCAGCTGCGTAGGTGTGAGAGTTCCTGGGGCCCTGTCTCAGTTTAAGAAACAAAAAAAACCCTCAGCATGATAACCCAGTACAGCTGGAATGACACCAAAAGCCCCATGAAGCTCACAGTGCCACCAAGGCAGCACAAGACTTGCAGGTGGCCTTCTCCAAGCACCTCACCTGTGCCTTACCTTTGGTGTGAAGGACTTGTTCCTGATCCCACTATGCTAATGTCAGTGAGGAGCATCTTTACCCTCACTGGTATAAAAGAGAGGGCCCTTTATCTTTCCACTCCCTGGTGATGGTGGAGGCTGGTGGCACCAGGGAAGCGAGCTGGGAAGCAGTGGTTAGAGACAAGGGCTGCAAGCTGGGTGCCTCCTTTCTCATCCCTTCCTATTAATGACAGTTAAGCTCTTTTTGCTGCTTTAATCTTTAGTGTCTGACTTGGCAGTTTCTAGACTCCAGAAAGGATCATGCAGAAAAGCTCTTTTTCTTTTTTTTTCATTTTTTTTTTTTAAAGTAGCGGCTAGAGGACTCTCTACTGATGGACTCTGCCTGCGTTAACAAAGTGAGCTCCCTCTTGGAATTCCAGTGCCTGAACAGTCTTTTCCTTTTTCTCTCTCCTCAGGTGTACGACTCTGCGCTATCGCCAGGACCTCCCGCCAACCAGCGTCATCATCACCTTCCACAACGAGGCCAGGTCAACCCTGCTAAGGACAATTCGGAGGTAGGAGCTCCTGGTTTGCTGGAGGTGCTTTTATTTATAAACACCCTTAAAGAAAGGATGAGTGGGCTAGAGGTTTTTGTGGATAAAGGCAGAATCTGTTTGCACTCGATGCAGTGACAGGCCTGGACCTACCAGCTACAGTCTCAAATGGTTACCGGGAGAAATTAGCGTGGAAGTTGGTCTCTGAGAAGTAGATTTTACTGTGGGATGCTCAGGAAAGTAAGTAGCTTTTCAGGGTCTATCTAGCACGAGGTGCTCTTGGGGAAGCAGCAGAAGATTAGAGAGAGTCTGGGATAAGAGGTTTTATATCCAGCTGGGTATCAGTGCTCATCTGTATTTTGTCCCAGTCCTTTAGGGACAGCGATTATTCTGCAGATGCCTGCTCCAGTCCTGCTGTTCGAGCTTCTCCAGTGACCCTGTCGAGTGCCAAAAAGGCTTGCTAATTGAGAAGCCCTAATGGTTCACATGCGGACTAAATTTTCAAGGATGGTTTCTCTACTCCTCTGGGTACACAGTGGAGCGCTCTGGGCATGTGGCCATTCTTTCATTTGTTGGTTTGTTCTTGGCTGTGTTTTGCTGTAGTGGATAGACTAAAGGCTTTGTTTTCATCGCAGGTTTTTGAAATCAGCTTTTTAATGCGAATATGTGCCTTGAATCAGCAAGTTCTCTTGTAGGAAGATTTAGTGACCTTCGGGGTGAGGAGAGATGTCTGTCTCCAAGTCTCAAGTGGTGGAGTCCTCTGTAGCGAGCTTGAGTGTGTGCTCTGCTCTGTGCCAGTAATAAGTGTTTTGCAGGTGTATGTCATGTATGTATAGGAAGGGTCTGTGCCCTGCTGCAAGACTTGTCAGTTAAAGCCTAGTGTCCCCAGGGACACCTTGCCATTGTTAATACTGGTCAGTCTGAGGTTGCTGCTTGGAGGGAAGCTTCAACTGTGCTCTCTTCACCGTCACGTCCTCACTGAGCATTTTTCTGAAAACAGCATCCTTCCTCAGGTGAACGCACCCAGTGCCACAAGTGAGTTTGACAGTCCTGAAATTGAATTCCTGCTTTGCTTTATGGTTTCGTGCCCAATCCCATCTCCTTCCCTTCACTCTTAATAATATATCACCGCTTTCTCTCTCTATGGTGTGTGGATTTTGGGTGTGCATAGCTCTGATACTTGGTGCTATGTACCAACTCCTTGATGCTGGACCTTCTCTTTTACCTTTATGGTGCCTTGCATAGGTTTACCATTCTCCAGCACCCATCATAACAGAGGTGCCAAGGCAAAGCCAAGTGCAGTCCTCCAGCCCCTGAGATATAGGATACTTGTAACATGCTGGTTAGCTCAGCAGGGGGACGGTTAGCTCAGTGGTTTGAGCGCGGTGCTGACAACAATGACAACACCGAGGTAGCGGGTTTGATTCCCGCTCGGCCCCCATATGTTGCCTGGTCTAGTTGAGAGGTGGCGTCCTTGCCCATGACAGGGAGGTTGGGCTAGATGATCTCTAAGGTCCTTTCCAGCCTAGGCCATTCTAGGATTCTATGTAAAGTGCAGGGATGGACTTTAATCTCATTTCTCCCCATAGCTCGGCACTTGACTCTTCTGGCAGGTGTGATCATGAGTGATGTTGTCACATGAGATATGTTAGACCCATGATATGGCTGTTATGCCTGGATCCCTCACATCTAGGTCCCTTCCAGCCTAGGCCATTCTATGATTCTCTGATTCTATGGTTCTGTGACTCTATGATCTAGCTTCAGTAGAGAATTGTTTGTTGCAATGATGACAAGGTTAGAAATACAGGTAGTTTGAATTTTTTCTTCTTCCTCTAGGATATTGTCCTCTGAAGTTTCTGATTTCCAGCTACAAAAAGGCTTTCTTCCTTGTTCCTCTTCTTTTCTTTGCTTGACTTGATTAGTTGGCTTTACTGCCTTCCTTACCTGGTTGCATGTGATTTCCAGCACAGCTTTGCTCCCGTGCACTGCTCCTCCTCACTCATATGCCTCAGCAATTCCACTGCTCATGTTTTGTCTATGGGGAGGTTTTCCCCAGCTTTAGGGCCCTTTCTGATCCCCCTTTCCTGTAGGCTGATCTCCAAGCAGTGCGAGAGCCTCACACAGCTGCACTGTGGAGACAAGCCCGGGAGGTGAGGAATTGAGATAACAGCCTCGGGTTGCCATCTTTCCATGCCTCTCCCTAGGCTGAGATCCTGAGCTCTGACTCTCCTTTTTCTGGCCTCCTGACATCACGGTTCATGATTTTCCCTCCTGGATGTAGTACTTAGATGCTTGTTTTGATCTGTCCAGCCCTAGGGGTACCGGCTCTTGGTGGCAAGTCGTGCTGGTGATGTGGCTGCGGCTCTGTTCCTCTCCGGCCATGATTGAACACCTCCCTGCCCATTTTTGTACCCAGCTGAGAGCCTCTCTGCCTCTTTGGCCTCCATAGGTTAATTTGCTGTGCTTTCTGACTGCTCTGGCTTTTTTCCCCCTTGCTCGGCAAATGCTTAGTTTAATTAGATCTTCATCCCACGGTGGCTGTAACAATATGGATCATTTTCTATGGCCCTTCAAAACAAACTCTTTCCTCCTGATGCTGCTTTGTGCACTTTGGAGCAGTCTCTGGCCAAGTGTCTCCAAGTGCTTTGAGCTCAGCGGTGAGTAAAATGAGCATCACTTCTACCTCTTCTGCCCAGTTCATCTCCACAGTACGCTCTTGGTATAACCTGGGTGACAGATGGACAGACTGAAGAATAGAGGCATGATTTGCCTCTGACTGGCAAAAGATTTTTTTGGCCTCAAACCTGGTTTTCCAAGTTCCAGCAAGTTGGGTTTTCCAGCCCTGTTACACTTGGGCCACAACAGCCCCCAGCAGCGCTACAGGCTTGGGCAGGAGTGGCAGGAGAGCTGCCAGGCAGAGATGGACCTGGGGGTGTTGATGGACAGCTGGCTGAACGTGAGCCAGGGGTGTGCCCAGGGTGCCAAGGAGGCCAACGGCATCCTGGTCTGGATCAGGAATGGTGTTGTCAGCAGGAGCAGGGAGGTGATTATGTCCCTCTATTCAGCTTTGGTGAGGTCTCACCTCGAGTACTGTGTGTTTTGGGCCCCTCACTACAAGAGGGACACTGAGGTGCTGGAGAGGGTACAGAGGCGGCTGCCAAGCTGGTGAAGGGCTTAGAACACAAGTCATATGAGGAAAGGCTGAGGGATCTGTGGCTGTTTAGCCTAGAGAAGAGGAGATGGAGGGGAGAGCTCATCGCTCTCTACAACTACCTGAAGGGAGGTTGTAGTGAAGTAGGAGTTAGTCTGTTCTCCTTAGTGGAGAGTGACTGGAGGAGGGGAAATGTATTTAAATTGTGCCAGGGGAGGTTCAGGTTGGATATTAGGAAGAATTTCTTTACTGAGAGGGTTGTCAGGCATTGGAACAGGCTGCCCAGGGAGGTGGTTGAGTCACCGTCCCTGGAGGTGTTTAAGAGATGGGTGGATGTTGTACTGGGGGACGTGGTTTAGTAGGTTGATAGGGGCTGGGACAAAGGCTGGACTTGATGATCTTCAAGGTCTCTTCCAGCTCAAACTGTTCTATGATTCTGTGATTCTAAAATGAATGTTCTCAGTTAACCACCACGGCAGCAGCAAGAAACGGCAAACAGAAGTTGCTTGACTTGTCCAAAGTCATGGGTGAGGGAGCACTGTCTCCCCAAAAGGAGCACTTCTCACAGGACCTCATGTGAACATGGAGGAGCAGCAGGGGTAAATGCTGCTGAAGGCCCCCTCTAGTAGGGGAAGAAATCAGCTCTTGCAGAAGGGACCGTATACATGATGGGCAGGAGGGATTTTGCTCTTCCTGCACTTTTTGCACATGCTTGAGAGCTCACCGAGTGCTGAGGCTGAGCTGTGTTGTGAGCTCAGCATGCTGTATGTGGCTTTTGGTGAGGATGTGAGTGCTCTGACCCACAAAGAAGAGGCACTGACACGTGGCCTCCGGAGCACCCCTGATGCAAGTCACGTTGCGAGCGTTTGGGACGGTTCATTTATGAACGATTTGTGTCGTCAGAACTATTAAGAAAAAGCTAGTGGACTGTGTTGAATAATGAATTAATTTTAAAATTTCATGATCTTTTTGTCTGACCATTTGGCAGCTGGAAGAAAGGGGCAAGGAGGGAAGCTAAATTAATCAAATGCCCAAATCTCTGTAAATTATGTGGTCAGCGTTTATAAACGCCTGTGTAACGGTGATTGTGTATACATACAAGTGCCCAGGTAGTAGGAAATGGGTGTCATGAGAAAGGGAAGTAGAGAAAAGGAGAAGAGGCCAGAAAGGAGGAGATGGTGAATAGCAAAGTAGCTCTTGAGTTTTTTATTTTTATTTTTTTTTACTGTGCAGACAGTGAGAAAACTGCCATTGGGTTGTTGTTTCAGCCACTCACTTTTTGAATGACCTTGGGCAAATTTCCTATCCCGCCGTGGTTTGATTTCACGTATTTCAAGCTCCAGGGTTCAGTGCCTTAAAAATGGTGAGAGTCACCAACAGTATGGGGATGGGACTGTGTGAGTAAATCCAAGGAGGAAAGACAGGGGCAAGGGAGAGAATAAGCAATAGAGAGGCAGTTAAAAAAACAAATAAACAAACAACCCCCCAATTTCTTCTTTCCCGTTTCCATCCTGTGCTAGCCTGGATTTTGGAAGGGAATCCAGCTCATTGCCCAGTTCCTCCAGTGGAAGAGTTTAAGGATGTCCCCAAAGCCACAACAGTCACTGGAGGGGAAAGAGCAACATGGCTGGGAAAGAAAATGTGCTTTTTCATCACCTGATGCTGGACTGGGTGCTGGGGCTCGCAATAGCAAAGGGTAATAGTGCCTCATCACCATGTAACCCCATGTGGTTAAGGGGACCTACTCCACGGCTTGCTTATGAGAATATCATCCCCTTTCTTTTGCTGTCCCTCCTCTGCGGGCAGCAGCATGTTCACGTGCCGAGATGTGGCTGGTACTGGGGTACCAGTTGTGCTTTCAGGGTACGATGTGGTGTGGCATCCAATGCTGAGGTCCACAGGGAGCAAGGCTTGGTGCGTGCCCCATCTCTGGGAGGGAAGTGCTGTCTGCCCTGGAGAGAGGGCTGGGGGAGGCAGACCTGCAGGCAGCCTGGGGTGATGCTCAGCTCCTGGACCATCAGAGACCACCACCATGCTGTGACTTTCTCCAGCAGGGCAATTTTGGGAATTTGATGATCAAGCACAGGCTGCTTGGGAGAGGAGAGTAGGAGGCTGTTGTGCTGGCAACCTGACGGGTAGAGGGTGAGATAGTCCCATTTACTCTGATGAGTGGTCTTTGTTTATTAATTCTGCAAACTTGCAGCTGCGGAACTTGTAACTGGAATAAAGAAGTTTAATTACTTAACCTCTCACTGACAAACCAAAACATATCCTTGGACAGAAGTCCTGATGTGAGTGCTATGAGTAACACATCAAATATTTAGATCATTAATTAGTGGGGAGAGAATAGCATGCCTTTCATTTTCCAGTGCTCATAAGTAAGAGAAGCAATGCCCTGGACAGCCAGTGCCTCACATCTTCCCCTTGTGCCGCTGCCTTCTCTGCACCCAGACACGTCTGAGACAGTGAAATGACAAAGCCTTCTTCCTTAGGCAGCAGTGGCACCATATAGAGTCTGTGCCATAACTGAAACGAGCCTGATTAAAGAAGCAAAAACAAGCCAGGTGTTGCACAGAAACTGTATAATTAGCACTTTGTGCTGACTATTTTTTTATTTTCTTTTCTTCTGCTTTTTGCTTAAACCCTGGACTTTTTTTTTTTTCTTAATTTGCTAATCATTTCTCACGGTGACTAAGTACACAGCCCTCTATGCGCTTTTACCTTTTGATGTTAACATAAGAGAACTCTTGAATTTCAAAGAGCTTGGTGGGTATTTGAAAGAATAAAATGCGAAAGCTGCAGTGTAATCAAAGCTCATTATGGTTATTCTTGTTGTGATGTCTCTCTTCCTATATAATTAGCCATTTTGGGTTGTTGGAGCCGTTCATTTTGGCGGGCATTTTCTCTTCACGCTTTCAGTCTGATTGCGGTAATTGTGACCCTTGTTTTTTGCTCTTATATTCATAAAGGTGTGTGATTTTTTGCCCCTAAACAAGTCCCAGTATGTTGCCATGAAGAGAATTAATGGGCTCATGAGTTCCCAAGGATCGATGTCTGCAGTCACCTCCCTAAAGCAACTGGTAGTCTGGGCGATGACCAAAATCATATCAACCTTTGGTCAGAAGTTCTGAACTCCTCCCTGCAAATATTTTCCATGTCTTACATGTCAGGATGAGTTTTGCAGTAGTATTTATTTGGACATGAAATTGCTGGATCCAGTGCTTATCTCTGGGTAGGTAGAAAAGGATCCCAACAAATTGTTGAGGACGATGAAAGAAAGACCTTACGATGAAAATTTAAGGTGAGCTTCTCCATGGTTACATCTGCATAACATCTGCTAGATCCATTGAAACAGAGAAAATTTCAGCATTAACTTTTCAAGATAATTCAGCAGTGAATCTGCTCTTTTGGTGTTGAATAAATGTAAGCACTTTCTGAACTAGGGCATGAGTTCATTTTAATGGTAGCAGGTCTTTTGTCAATTTAAGGGAGAAAGTGTTGTGATCTCTGGCTCGACAGAACTTAAAAGATGTTTTGATTTGTTAAAATACGCCCATCACTGCAGTATATCTACCTATGTTTGATTTCAGGGAAAAAATCTATAAAAAACAGAGAGACTTCAAAGCACTATAATATTAATTGTCTTCTGATTTTACCCATGTCAAAGGAAAAAAAAGCCATGCGCATACATAAAGGAAGAAAAGAAAGTATAACAAAAAAAATCAAAGCTGAGCAAAGGCACAAGTAATAGAAAAGCTGGCTTTGAATCTTTGAAAGTGCTTTTGTAGTCTATCTGATTTTTTTAAAAAATAAATCACTGTAATGTCGAAAACATGCAGGATTCGCTGCCCGTTTGTCGTCTTCCCTGAGGAACGCCACAGCAGGGGTGTTTATAACCTCCTGTGTTTCCAGCGGCATCGGTGTGTTATTGTGTGATCAATAGAACACGGGTAGAAAATGCGTTGGAGACGTGAATTTGGCTTTGAAGAATTTTGGCAAAGAGCCGTTGCGCTTGCTGTTGGCTGTAGTTGTGGCGTTGCAGCCTTGGTCGTGGATCTCTTTGTGCCTGCATCAAGTGGCCCTTAGCTTGGTGGCACTTTTGTGGGTGTCTGCGCACAGATTTGCAAGGGCCATGATGATCTCAAAGCCGACTGAAATCAGTGGACATCAGAGCTGTGCTGGACCTGGTCTTTGGACCACCCTCACCAGGGCTTTGTTCATTCGGTATTTGGGAGTGTCGCGTGGTGGGTGAGTCCTACGGGGAAAGCAATGGGAGAGGGCCGTGATGGTGTGGGATTGGGGTGGTTGTGGTGCCAGGGGATGCTGCATCATCCACAGAGGGGTCTGTCATTAGCCCCATGGAGGGATGACAATTCATGGAGCCAGTGCCAGTCCTTGGAGACGTCCCTCCCTCATCAGTCAGACTGATCTGCATCCCACAGATGGCCATCGTTGGCATTCAGGGGACACCAGCCCTGATTTATGGGGTGGCAAGCCGAGGCACAAAGGTGGCAGCAAACTACTTGGCTTGGGAACGGCAGGAGCTTGTAGCTGAGCCCTGCGATCTCCCCAGCCCAGCACCTTGAGAGCAATCTATGGTGGATTTTCTTCGCTAAGAAGTGCCCTGAGGGGAATTCGTCCAAGGCAGAGTCCCACTATGAGCCTGCATCTAAGTCTACAGCCCAGTACGGAGGTTTTGGTTGGGTTATTCTTGCTGGTACCAGCAAACACAGAATCAGTCCCTTTGTGACCACCTTCCTGTAGAGTTAAGCCCTGCATTGCCCTTCTGGCAGCCAAATCTGTAGGGGAGGTTGGGCAGAGGCAGGCTTTGAATATTCAAGTTGCCCGCTGCCTCCCCCTTTCCTGCTCTCAGCGGGTTATTTATTTATTTTGCTGGCTTTTTTACAAGTCTGCTTCTTTCCTGCAGGTTTCACCAAGTTAGGTTTCCAGGCAATCAGCACTTGTTAAATATTCCACTGAGCATGATATTGCTCTCCTGTCTCTCTGTACTGACGCTCAGCTGCGGTAATTTGCTGAACTCAGCTCTCGCATATGGGGATTTTTTAAAAATAACAAACCTATTAATAATAATAATTAAAAAACACTTGACAGGTGGGAACAGCACATCTAAATTGCTCTGTGTGCCCCAGCGGGAGGAGGGGCTTTCAGTCACTTTTTCTAATACTTTGTGCAGGCTGCGAGTGTTGGTGAGACGATGTTGTCTAAGGCAGCTCGGTGCGAGCCTTAGTGATGCCAGAGTGATGCCACAGCAGCTCGTGAGCTCCCACCGTGACTGTTGCTCAGAGGGCAGAGGCTTTGTCTTCCTCCCCATGCCAACCTTAACATGCAAGGCGACTAAAAGGTGGAGGGAACATGGCTTTTGCCAAGATCCTGAAACTGGAGGAGGCAGAGATTGTGCTTCCAGGGAAAGTAGTTCTTGAAAGTGATTTTTGAGGAGTTCCATAAGGGAGGTACCAGCCTTACCCACTGTGGTCTGAGATAAGCCCCTTTTTTTTTAGGATTTCTGCTCAAAAAAACCCCACCTCACTAAACACGGGGAGAGGATCCTTGTCAAGCATCTGCTTTGAGATATCTGGTTCTTTTTCAGAAAAAAATCTGGCTCAACTCCTTCTCTCTGGAGGGTTGTAATTCCAGCACCTGGTGGGGTGGGGTTACACCAGCACAGGCAGCAGGCACTTGTGAATAAGCGTAGATACTCCAAGCCCTCCTGGGTTTGCAGTTTCTCATCAGGAAAGTTTATTCAGAGCAATGCAGTCCTTTGGCTGAATATCCTCGGGTATCCAGGTGTGATACCGTGAGACACCTCTGGATTCTCACCATCTGGGCTGGTGGCTCCCAAGCACCCAGGTCCCCCAGGGATTCTGCCCCTTGGAGCCCTCTTTCCTGGGGTTTGGGCTAAGGATGCAGTTTTCCAGACTTCCAGGATTTTTATCAGAGCTTTGGGAGCCTGAGAGACTGGAGAAACCTGTCAGTAAGGATCTGGAGGCATCAGAGGCTTTGAAGTTGTTAGCCTGTGTTGTGTCTGGCCTATTGTACCAATGAGAGGTTTGAAGTTTGGGGTTTTTTTTAACCTAGACCAGAAGACATACTCAGGTGTGAAATTTGTTTATTTTTTTTAAAATCCTATGTGACAAAGGAGCCATGCTCAGCATGGAGGCAAAGAAGTTTAAATGCTGGAAAAGCCTGTACAACCCAACTGGCATTATCAAAGCCCAAGTCAAGCACTTAGGAGATTTTTTGGTTGTCCTGGGGTTTCTGCTTCAAGAAGTCAGCCTTGCCCCTTTGCTGGGGCAGGATTTTAAGCATGTGTAATTCTGCCGACCTCTGCACCATGGGAGAAAGGGGAAGAACAGGTCTGGACTTTTTAATAATAATAGCAATAATAATAATAATAATAATAAAAGCCCTTGGTGGCATAATTAAGGGAAAATTGTAGCTTTCAGCCACATTTCTCAGTGTCTGTCCACCTGGAGGGAGCTGTGAACCACATCCTTCAGCTTCTCTCTTTCATTAACTAGGCGGGCTCCAACCCTGCTCTTATCCTCTCAGCAGTGTCTGAAACAAAATCAGCTCACGGATAAAAACAGGAGCTGTCCTGCCACGGCTGTGAGCTCTGTAAAGATGGGTTTGAGCTGCATAATTTTCTCTGTGTTGGCCCTGCTGTTGGTGAACACTGCATCGTTAGCCCTGGGAGAGGTGGTGGGGTGAAGACAGCTTTGCTCTAAGCCCTGTTAGAAAACACGATGCAATGTGTGTGTTGCTGAAAAGCTGTTCTTTCCTGGCTTTATGTGGCTCTGCTTTTGCTCACGAAAGTGGTAAGGGTGAATGTCAGCTGTTTCTCAGGAATACCGGGCTCTTGGCTCTTAGATCAGGCTGCAGAGAGCTGATAGCCAGGCACTGGAGGTTACTGGGGAGGAAGGTGAGGGTAGTTTCTTGGTCTTATCTAATATATGCTATCTGGAAATACAAGCCTGGTCTTCTGTGCTTTGTCAGGGATTGGTTCCTAGGCTTTCCCGCCCCGTTTGCTGGGTTGTTGAATTGGTCAAGCACTGTCATGGATTTTCTCTCTTCATTCTTTAGCGTGCTGAAACGCACCCCAGTGCGCCTCGTCCATGAAATCATACTAGTGGATGACTTCAGTGATGATCGTAAGTGACCCTTTCTATGTTAAAAGCAGGGGCCAAACTGGAAGAACCTGAGAGCCAGTGATTTATGCAGAGAGGGGGGAGGAGTTTGTTAAAGTGGAGGGAAATGTAAAGATCTGTAGTGTGGAGAGCAAACTCCTCTGTGCCAAGTTTGCTTCGCCACGTGGAAAAATTCAAATTCCAAATGATCAAACCTCCTCTCCTTAAAATAAGAGAAGAAAAGCACATGGCAAATATTTTCTAGGCCCAGTAGACATGAACCCAATCTTTACCTTGTTGTATTCTGCCCCAGCTGTGGCATGTTTAGTTCAGCTTTCAGCTGCAGCCAGGAGCAATTCTGAGTTGACACCACTGGAATCACCCAGGCTAATAACAGTCTGACTCTCCTGAAGCATGCATATGTTCTGGATACGTTTATGTAGGCAGCCAGCAAGTCTTGATTGATTTTCATTTTTTTTGCCACACCCACCCTCTTTTTTACCCATGTGAAGAGGAATTCCTGCATGCATTGCCTGTTTCTGAGATGTACTATAAATACTGCTGTACACCGCAAACAGTCCATGTCCTCCTACCATTCTCTCCCAGTTCATAGCGTAACTCAAGAGAAATCAATAGGTCTGATCTCTAGCAGAAGTAAGTCCTGGGCACTACCAGGGAACCACCCCAGCTGGAGACCTTGCTCAGTGACATGGGTGAGTGGAAAATTTGTGTGCTGGAGTAAATGCTAAAAAAGACCGTCTCAGGCATAAAAAAAAGATGATAAAATACACCTAGACTGAGTGGTCTATGGTGCTTACATTTCAAGGACCTGCAAAATATGGCCATTTACTAAGAAATGTGAAAACAAAGCCAGAGAGGTTTTAAAAAGGAAAAAAAAAATAGAATCGATGGTTTGCGCTTGGATGTTATAAATAGACACTGCCTTGGAGAGCATTAGGGACAGATTTCACATGAGACCCAATTCTCAGCGTTGCCTCCCTGGGGAGTCGCTGAAGCCAGGGGAAGGGGTTGCAGTGATTGTGGTGAGCTTTGGAGTGACTCTAGCCCATGGGAGGCCAGGCTGGGCAAGCCTGGGGACAGGCAGAGTGGGTGCAATGGAGAAAAGGAGCAGGGGCAAGGACGGGAGCTGCCCTGGCGTGCAGCGGAGCAGGCGCTTTGAAGGGCAGAGGAAGTAAATGCCGGGATTTGATTTAAACAGGCAAAGCACTTGCCTCCCTGAAAGAGGAAAGGTTTGTAGAAATGCAGTTCTCCTCTCACAACACACTCGATGGCATAAGCCTTGGAGAAGGAGCCGGGTTTGAATTCCTCTTGTTCCTGGGCCACTGGAGGGAAGCCTGTTTCCTGCCTAACTTGGAGCAGCCCCTCGGCTACTTGAAATCAGCGCTTCTCAGCTGTCTTACATCTCCTTTCCTGTGCTAGTCTGAGCCTGCTGGCATCTGCTCTGCATGCATTTACATAAAATACATGTATTTGCATAATACGCTATACACACACGGTCAGTTTTCTCCCTACAACCCACCTCAAGCAATTGGTGCTTTTATCTCGTGCCTGGCTGCGTCTGGTTTCTCACCTCTCACTGTCTGCTGACCTTTTATTCACTGGGATGCAGTCGTTGTGCATGTGGGCTCCAGCTCCTCCCAGCAAATTTCCGCCGCAGGTCCATAGCCAGGCCCTGCCACTTCTGCTCCCCTGGTGTGTTCAGGCCAGTGCGGCTCTGTAACCCGGTTGGTAGGGATATGGGCACAGTGATGTCTTGTCAGCTGAGGTTGCTGGAGGGGAGAAAAGCTCTTGGGGGTCCATGTGAGTGCACAGGGTGGATGGTAGGTCACGTGTATGTGTGTTTATAGTGCCGAGGAAGAAGAGGCAGAGAAGTGGTGAGAGGCGCAAAGAGGTTGCAGAGGTGACAGAGTGGGTGTGCAGAGGTGGAGAGGGCTGTGATGGGTGCACCTGCCTGCAAACCCAGCTTTTGCTGAGAGAAATGCAGGTGAGGAGGGATGCTGGGGCTGCAGGTAGCACTGGGGCAAGGCCAACGCCTGTGGTCAATGGAGTTAAACCCAGTTGGTGACCAGTCACGAGTGGTGTCCC